>NC_056737.1:805478018-805778018 GCF_019279795.1 Protopterus annectens | reverse complement strand
AGCGTAACAGTGCATCTCAAATCTCTGACAAATTCTGCTACACTTGGTAGTATAAGTAGGGGCTTGGGAGATGAAACATTCACAGGCTGCCAGTGCCCATTAGAGACATAGGTGCCAAACCAGAGATGAATTTCTGGTTCCTTTTCCAGTTGCCCAAAATATACTTGAATTGTGTTAGGGAGGAACTCTGCTTCATGTGAATGGGGAGCCTGCTCCAGAGAAGGGGTAGTCTTTGGGATACATACCTGTCTGTCCAACTGGTGCTGTTTATATCGCAGATAAGGTTTAAGTCTTTAGAATGGGTAATTATGGTGCTGCTTATTTTGTAGATATGCAGGAGATCCCTCAGAATGGGGTCCAAAGATGCCGTGTATGCTAGGCGTATATCTCCCCTCAACAGATGTAGAAGACAGACTACAGGGATACAGGGATAGAGCTTTGAGGCAGTCTGCCACACCACCTGCCAGACCTCCCTTAACTTCTTTTAACCAGCGCTACAAAACAATTACTTCAAACTAGAGACAGAGCCTGGAAAAATTGGCAAAAGAACAAAACTGACACAAACCTACTAATATATAAGCAGTTATGAAATAGAGCAAAAAAGCTAGTCATCACAGACAAAAAAATTACTTCTCTCAGTAACTATCCAGTCAATCCAAGAACCCCCCAAAATTCTGGAAAACAATCACATCCCTCCCTACCCCCAGATCCTTACAAAAGCCTTCACCTGCCCCTGATAAAAACCCATCTCAAATAGCTGAAATGTTCAGTTCTCACTTTATAGATAGAATACTTAAACTAGTAAATAATCCAAAAGCCAACACTAATTCCAACTCTACAGAAAATCCTATTTCTACGCTACCAGAGTCAACAAATAATTACACCACCTCCTCAACCCATCCTCACCAAAATACTTCACTATCTAACAATTCATCTACTACTATGTCACTACAACCAATTCCAACTTCACTAATACGAAAGCTTCTTCTAAAACTAAAACCTTGATCCCTGTCCACTGATAATCTACCTTCGGAATATTTAAAACTCGACACAGATTCAATAGGCTATCCTGTCAGTATCCTGATAAACCAATCCCTCCTACAGTGTGAAGTTCTTAACCTCTGGAAAAAGTATGTTATAATCCCCTTACACAAGGTTGGAAAAGCCAGTGAATTAAACTATCGGCCCATCTCTATCCTCTAAGTTGCTAGAGAAATGCATACACAGAACTTCTGAAGTATGTTACTGATAACAGTCTTCTTGCACTCATGCTACATGGCTTCCATCCTGCACATAGCACTACCACAGCGGTATTATCCTTCACTGATACTGTGAGCAAAGACATAAATTCTGGCCTAACTTCAGTAATAGTATTACATTTATCAAAGGCCTTTGATAAAGTATCACACAACAAACTGATACAACAACTATCTACAGTAAGATGCTCCCGTTACCTAAAAATAGTTTGCTAATTACCTAACCAGTAGACGACAACAGTGTCAGATGGCAAAATAGTGTGTCACAATTCCAGGTCAATAAAACTGTGGTACCACAAAGTTCCATTCTTGGACCTTTACTATTCAATATTTTCATTAATAACCGTCACACTGCTTCTCTACAGAGCTCACTTATCCAGTACATGGATGATTCCACATTTTCTCTTCCTCCAGCAATCTCCAACACTTCTTACAAATAACACAAAACTCCTTCACCTCTGTTGAAATATGGCTTAATAAGGCACAGTTGCTTCTAAATTCTAGGAGACTAATTTTCTGTTATTCACACCTATACCACTTCTTCACGATTTCAAAATGTACTCATAAAACAACACAGAAATTGAAATTGTAACTCAAGCAATACTATTGGGCATCACCATAGATAGTAAACTTACCTTTGAACAACACACTCAACACCATAAAAAAAACACATTTTAAACTAGGAAAACTATACAGGCACAAATACTGCATGAACAAACCTACCAGAATAACACTCGCTAATACCGTCTTACTTCCTTCCCTCCTGTACGGAGCATCTATTTTCACCAACCTCCATACATAACTAAAAAACAAGCTTCAATCTTGCTATCATAAAATCACTAAATTTGCCATAGACACACTATACTGTTCATACCACTGCCAAGTTATTAATGAATTAAACTGGATGGAATTCCCCCATTACCTTCACTCTGTACAGCTATCTCTAGCACAAAAAATCACATACCAGCCCGATAGTTGCCCTACACTGAAAAATATCCTACAGACCTATACTCCAAACAGATCTCTCTGTTATACAGTCAAATTGCTTCTAACTGTATATAAACCCAATAAAAGAATTGGATATAGCCTCTACTCCTACAGCATTGCAAAACTCTAGAACGCCTTACGTTCAAATATTACTGTCTTGTAAACTAACACTAAAAAATTACCTCTTCAACATCCATACCTGCCCTTGCTCTACAACTAAACACTAACATACTTAACTACGCAACTTATAAGTATCTATCCACATAACCTCTCTCTTCCCTAGTTTCTTCCTTTCACCCTTTATCCTATTTCCTTTCTCCCCTCTACCCCTCCTGTTACCTAGCTTTGTGAGTCTTTTTCTAATCTGCACTGGCATATTGACTGCTGTTCTCTCACTAGTATATTCTTCACACTTACTAATCCCATCTCCTCATTTACCTCCTTCCTCTGCTTTTTTTTGCTATGACTCATATACTTTACTTTATTTTATCTTATTTATATATATATTAACCTATATCTACCATTATTAACATACCTCTACTTCTACTCTCACTTCCCTCCTAAAAGTCTTTATAGTTGTTTCCCTTATTTAATTTCTTATAATACAAACATTTTTTCTGTATTACCCTCCTTATCTATATTGTTGGAGGTTTTCTCCCCGGGCCTCCACTGAAAATGAGTTCCTGACCCAGTTGGTCTTTCCTGGTCAATAAATAAATAAACAAATCAGTCATTAGAGTTTTCTAGTTCTCATTGTTTGGAAAAATACATGTCTGTGCAACATCTACAGTAGTTCTGTTAACCTTTAAGAGTTGTGTGGCACTTAAGGCCCTGAGCTATTAATGAATTGTTTCCTGTAGTCAAAGGGACAGGTTTGAATCCGTCACCTCCATTTGACTATGGTGTTACTGTAAGCAAATCACTCACCAAAAGTTCTGGGTCACTGCAGAAGAGGAACACTTTCTCCAGTGGATTTACCTGGTTAACAAATAGATAAAAATAATAATTAAAATTGTTCCCCTTTGGGGGCCATTTCACAATTATTTTTCATGCTGTCCATAATTCTTGAGCAAAAAAGTTGAGAATTATTTATTTTGATTTGTTCCTTGTAAAACATTTAGCTTTCTGTCAAATGTTTGTGGATTATAGTCAGTAAATAATGTCAGGCATGTGAATGTTATACTTTGTGTCCTTCAGAAAATGCTTGCTAATGTAACTTTCTAAGTATTAAAGAAAAAGATTTAAACTTTGTTCCTGATTGTTGGGTCTGTGTTACTGATTCTTGAGGTAAGAGGTTAGGAGGGCATGAGGGGTATACAGTGGAATGCAATGTATGGTTCTCACTGTAGTGAGCAGAAATTCACTTCTTGATCATTATTTATTTATTTGTTCATTTTATCTCAGGAAACATCTGAATGTATACAGTCATGCAAGGGCCTGTAAATGTTGGTCACATTTGTGTGTGTGTATGTTTGTGTGTGTATCCTGCATCCTAGAGTACTTATGGTGTAAATGAAGGATGCAGTTGTAATAAACAGGGGCTTCATCATATGTGCTATGTTCTTGGTTTACTTGTTTTGTTGACTGTTGATAATGTACTTAGTTGTCTGTGAATAAACTGTACAGCATGAGGTTTGTAAGTGTGATGTTAAAATATTAATAAATCTGCAAAGATAGCATACACTATAAACAGTTAACCAAAGACACAGCATAAACTGGCAGTTGGGTGGAAAGAAATGCACCCAAAATAAGATGATAATCCTTTTAATATCAATTTTAGTTAAGTGCTTTTGTCCTAGTAACTAAGGACTTCATCAGAACCGGAATAGTTCAGTAGAGTGCATCTCCTCCAGTTACATGACAGACCAATTCCAGCCAACTATGTATTACCAAAACCAGTTATGCCAAATATTAACTATGAATGCATTTTTAATTGGGTCTATATTACGATGTCGAAAGATGAGTTCACTGAACACGTCTTTATCGACACGTAAATATCGACTTTTTGAAATGTCAAGCAGTCATGTCAGCTAATCTTTTCCCAGGGGGAAAAATCACTCAGCCATACACAAACAAACCAAACTTTCAAACCCTACATAGTGGGGGGCTTTGCCCCCCACACCCCCCAGTGTGGGAGGCTGCACTACCCACACCCCCATAACTAAATATACAAACTCCGAGATCGCTCTACAGTGGTGAAAAGGGCAAATCCCCGATGACAGCCAAGCAGTTTTTTCCCTCCTGGGAAAAAATTTGCTGCAGTGGCCGTTCGGCAGTTTAGAAGGTTGATTTTTACATGTCGATAAAGACGTGTTTGGTGAACTCATCTTTCAACATCATAATATAGACCATTTTAATTAAACTTATTTATTGCAGGCATAAGGATGTGAATTGCACTGTGTTGGGCTACAACAGTTTGGTACTTAGTGCATATGAGTTAAGGCTATGATTTGTTAATGAGCTGCTTCCTGTAATGCAGGTTTTAATTCCATCAGCCTTTGTTTGTCAGGTGTTCAGTCTGAACAAGTCATTTAACCAGATAGTACTTCTGGGCTGTGTCTGAAAAGGTACTTGTGTTCATTAGACTGCCGCAGGCAAATTCATTACACTTTTGTCTTTTTAATTCCTGCACCCTTCAGATAGATGCCAAATTAGTGCTTCACTGTATGCTGTTTGACTATGAATCCCTGCATGTATGTTGTAGTTTAATGAATTGCCAGATGCATTTTCAGTTAATATGAGTTTCAAAGGAAGAGAAGTTTACTGTTTTTCATTTTGTCTCCAATGTGAGAGTGTTTAGCTTTGTTCATCAAATGGTTGCCAGTGTTTTTTATGTAAATTTTTTAATAAAAGTTTTAAATTAAATTCAAATATCTGTGATCATTGTAAAAGTAAAGAAGAAAGTAGTGTGCATTGATAGGTTTCAAGAGTGTTTATGGTAACAGGACAGAGAACCAAGTAATGGGACATTGGTATGGCTGCTGGGGGTGGGGCTGGTCCTCCAATTGTTTGTGACATACTTACTTTAGAGAGCGCACCTTCTTATTGTTGCTTTTGGTATTAATAAAGGAACTAATTTTCAGAGTCATAACCTAAGCAGTATGTCTGCACTAATGCGACCAGATGTGTGTTTGTGTACTGCTGTTGGCTGTTTGCCTTTATAACATTATTGAGACCTAGGCTGTCCTTGATGTATGTTTCTGTATTCCACATCTCAGTACTCATAGCTGAATTTATTTAGTTTCATTTGTTGTCTGGTATAGTCTGACTGAGCTAGAGCCCATTTTCAGTGGAGGCTTGCTTTTGTGAATGTACCATCTTCAGTTTATTTGCCCATACTGCTCTGTTGCTCTCTGATCTCTTGTCCATGTTAGTGTCTTCTGCATTCAAGGGTTTTGCCTCTGAGTCCTGCTTCAAATATACTACATATGTGCTTTTTCATATATAAGAATACTTTAGAAATTTAGAAAAAGAAAATAAAGTATTTTTTCTGAAGCTTACAATTTTTTCATTCTCTATTATTAAAATGCACAGAGAACAGATTGATTCAGTGCCAACTTTACCCCCCTCTTACCCCCTAAATGGTCCATCTCAATACCGGAAGATTGCCAAATTCCTGTAATAACGGCCACACAGGTAAAAAACGCACTCTCCAAAGCTAAGAATACAGTATCCATGGGACCAGATGACATCCCGGGCTGTGTACTACATGAACTACAATATGAACTGGCACCTCACCTAAGTGTCATGTTTAATCATAGCCTCACCTCAGGTTTCCTGCCCACTGAGTGGCACAGACTTATCCCACTCCACAAGGGGGGATCCACCTTGGATCCCGCAAACTACCGTCCCATCAGTCTGACGAGCCTTATCTGCAAGGCCATGGAGCGTATTATCATGGAACTTATAAACAAAGACATTTGCAGCCTTCAAACACTGGACCCCACCCAGTTTGGGTTTATGAAGGGCCGATCTTGTCTCCTGAACCTGATTGACTTCTTCGAATCAGTCTCCAGAGCCATGGACAAGGGTAAGGTGGTCCACAGAGCCTATCTAGACCTTGCCAATACCTTTGACACCATCCCTCACTCTGGAATCATAGATAAACTTACTAAGCTGGGCATTAATCCCTACGTCACCCAATGGGTTGCTAACTGGCATACTGATAGAACCTACAAAAGTAGCCGACTCCAAATCCAGCCCCAGACAAGTGACAAGTGGAGTACCTCAGGGTTCAGTCCTGGGACCGCTCTTGTTTGGCATCTACTTCTCTGAAGTACAGGCCAACACTAAGGGACTCTGGCTAACAAAGTTCGCAGATGACTGCAAACTGGGAGCCATTATTGTATCCCGAAATTATGTGGATACTCTACAAAAGGGCCTTACAGAAACAGATGCTTGGTGCCAGAGACATGGGCTCAAGCTCAATGCCAAGAAATGTATACTTATCCCCTTTGGGAAAAAACATGCACCCATGAATTACCATATAGGTGGCAGCACACTAAACACCGAAAGTGTGATACGAGACTTAGGGACACAGGTGGACAGTGGTCTCACCTTCGATAACCACATCGCCACAACAGTCAGGAAATCCTTCTATGTGGCACACCTCATCATTAAGAGCTTTTCATCCAGAAAAAAGGAGGTCATTGTCCCACTGTACTCATCCCTCATTAGACCCATTATAGAATACAATGCCCCGTTTGGTATGTATCTCTCAAGACATCTGCAACAACTGGAAAGGCCACAGAAATACCTCACTAAAAGAATCACAGGCCTAAAGCAGATGCCCTACGCTGACCGCCTTAAAAAACTCCAGCTATACTTTGTCGGATATCATCTACTCAGAGGCGATCTCTGCTTAACATACAAGGCCATGTCAAACCCAGAGCTGTTGGACATGCCACACTTAAAGAAATCCCAATCCCACAGAGCCACATGCTTCAGGGATCTAAACCTTGTCATCACAATGAACAAAACATGCTGGAGGGATAGGTTCCTGACCCAGAGACCCCCCAGACTCTGGAATAGATTGCCCATACAAGTCAAGCAGAGTGCCTCTTTGGCCCTCTTCAAAAGGAACCTTGATGATTGGATGGGAAAAAGGAAATTCACCCCGTGGATCACGTCAGTCGCCCTGCTAGACAGGGGTCCAGGGAAGTAAATAGTGTGGGAAGAAATAGCCAGGGAATTGTTATGGCTATGTATAGGCCCTAGGGCTGATAGCCTAGTACCAACCTATGAACTAACCATCTTGAATATTTGGAATGAGATAAGAAATACAAAAGCATTTGGGCTACATTTTTTGCATTCAGAAAAGTACATTTTAATTGTATTTATAATTACACTTATCTTACCATTTAAATCAGTTTTGTGTGTTTTGTTAAATTTATCCGAAGTTAAAGTTACTAATTGAAGGCATTTTTATAGTCGCAATTGCTTTTTGTTTTCTCTGCTGGGCCTAGGTGTTTTTATGAGTTTGGTTACCTCCCTATTCCTATTTTTGGTTTTATACTTGGAGGCATTTGAGCTGCCTGTTCCTGCTGTATAGCTGTCCCTAGAAGCTCTTCCCAGTCTTATCCCTTCTGCTCATCTTACTGGTTACTGAGAGAAGAATCTGGGAAGGGCCTCCCCTTAGGCTGCTAGTGTACTTTGAAGTTGCCTAAAGTGTGTGTGTTCCTCATTGCTGGTGTCTCTGCCTTTGAATCACCTTGCTACTACTTGTAGCTAGTTGCTAGACCTGTTTCTGGTACCTTTTTACTTGTGGCTAAATAAAATGTGTTTTTACATTAAGAAAACTGGGACTGCAATTCTAGTAGGAGTAGAAAGGTAGCTTGGTCTGTTCAAGCTGAGAAGCACACAGAGAGGCTTAACATGATAATTACTTCTTGTAGCTAGTTATTTGATTTGTTTCCAATACCTTTTCACTTTTGACTAAATTGTGTTCTCTAGTTGGAGTAGAAAGATAGCCTAGTCTATCCAAGCTGGGAAACGCACAAGGGAACTTAAAGTGACAATTACTTGTAGTTAGTTGGTACCTTTTCACTTTTGGCTAACCAAGGCATGTTTTTGTGTTATGAAGACTGGGACTGCTTTTTTAGTGGCAGTAGTAAAATAGGCAGGTCAGTCTGAGTTGGGAAACACACAGGGAGGCTTAAAGTGAGAGTGTTTAGGGACTTAGTTTGATGTTAATCTGCACTTGAAAACTACATTCACTGTGCTTTTACATTAAAAAGTTCCAGGATCATACATCCTGTGACAGAAGGTGTTTATCTGGTCTCTGAGTTGGGAGGCATTCCAGGAAACTTAAAGTGTAGTCATTTATTGGCCAGAGGGCACAGGAGTTAGTTTTCAGATTTTTCTGTCTACTGTAAATTAAGCATGTTTTCATGGAACTGCTCACAGCTCAGTGGTGGTTAGCAGTACTCTGTATAGCTGCAAACCTATAAATCTAGTACTTGGTACTTTAACTCATAACACAGAAAGGCTTTGCATGGAGCTAAGCTTATGGCAGCTTAATAGTGTCATACACCACTAAGATCATAGCCCTGTCTAACATCTAGCCTTCACCGTAGACACCACTCTGGTGACCCCTGTAAAACCAAGACCCTAAACCATAATAGCCCAACCCTAATATAGGGCCTGACACCATGGATTTGCAGTTTTCCTAATCTGAAGGAGCTCTCAGAGACAAGAGCTTTCTGATTCAACTAAACAAGAAAACAAGAAATTAAGAGGTCTAATAAAGTCCAGCAAGGCCAATTACGAGGTCAGGATAGCCTTCCGAGCTAAGGACAATCACAAAGTGTTTTCAGCTGTGTTAGGAATCTTAACGATAATACTCAGCAGTGTACAGAACTGGAGGTAGGTGGTAACACCTTCACTGACCAGGGTGACAGAGCAAATGTAATTTAGCTCTAACTTCACCCCTCAACCCCCACTACCTCCTGTGAAATACCTTCTAATATGCCCCTTGTGATGATGTGAGGTATTGACAACTATGCCAGGAAAAGTAGGGCAGTGGATGTTTAACATATACCGGCATAGCTAGCTTGAATTTTGTAAAGAATTTTATGTCATTTGTATATCAAACTGATTTGTACAGATGCTTGTGTTGAAAAATACATTTATAAAGCTGCTTGTGTTAAAAATATACCAACAGTGGATCTTGACTGTATTGTAACTGATTACATGTATATGTTTTAACAGAGGATACTGGGAGAAAAGAGGTTAATCTCAGTCCAGCTAACTTTGAAAAATAGTACAAAATTAAAGTACTTAATTTAAGCCATAAAGATTGCATCTTACAGTTCTGATTGCAGGCAGAGACTGTGTGTCTGTGCCAGAGCATGGTTTATTAGCACCTGTAGGAAGAATAAAAGTGTTTTATGGTTTTATAGCTTCCAGATGCTATAACACATCTCAACAAAGTTCTGTGAGTATGGTAACACATATGTGCTAAATTCTGATTCACTTTATAGCATTAGGGGTAGCATGGGAACCAAAAATCAGATGACCACATATCTGTGATGTCGTTCTGTAATCTAGGACAAAAATTATATTTTAATACTAGATGAGACTGAAGTCTCAGGGCAGTCTGTTTTTGTAACCTGACAAAGAAGGATCTCTCGCCCGATGAAGTGGGATGAAGTTGCCTTGCTCTAGTAAGTGAACCAGGGAATAGTAATTCTTTAGATCAGTCAAGAAAATATAGTGAGATTAGTTAAGTACTGTTTTTTTGTAACTGTGTGAATCGGTTCATCTGTGTTATTTTAATATTTCCTGTGATTGGAACTCTGATGTTTATTGTAGATAGATATATTTAGTACTTTCATATTCTTTTATTATTTATTATTAGCTATAGTTAAACTTTTCATTGTGGCTGATACTTTAGAGAATATTTTAACCTTTTGGAGTACTCATACCTATTTGGTGACTCTGTGGTCACTCCTGAAAGCCTTACTGCACAAGTCAAAACACTATCATTTCGTACACTCAGTATAATTGGGTATCCTTGTAAGAGATTTAGAGTAGCTGGCTTTGGAGTGCCTTGTGGCAGTAACTACCTTATAGTCTGGGCAGAAGAGGGCATAGCTAGTAAATATGTGCTAGACTTTTCCAGGTGTGCATGTGTGTGTGTGTGTGTGTGTGTGTGTGTGTGTGTGTGTGTGTGCATGTGAATCAAATCTTAAGGAGTGTGTGTGTCAGCTTCTTGGAGCAGTGATGCAAAGCACTGGTTTCACTGAGAGGGCGCTGGGGGACTTAGCTTGGACACATGGCTGAGGGCTCAACTTTCTATAGCTGTGCCAGTGGGGACGTCTTACTGGGGACCTGGAGAGAGACAAAGAGAGAAATTCAGACCCCAGACAGAGTCTGTTCCCTGTGTGCTCTTAAGGGAAATTGTGCTTGATGCAGAGAGCTGCATCTGGAAATACTGTGTGTATCTATTTTTGTTCCAAATGAACGACCTTCTCCAGTGTTATTGGTGAGGATTCAGGTTCCTTGATTACTGGCCCAGAGATGGGATGTCACATATTGGTGGCAGTGGTGGGATATTAATTGAATTTCTGTAGCCTGTAGGTTGTTGTCACTGAAGGTGTGTGTATTCTCAGAAGCCACAAGATAAACATTCAGTGTTTCATTTCCCAACAGTTTTATTTATTTATTTGTTTTGTTAGTTTAGTTTAATCAGGGAAAGCAGGCAAAGATGTCAGTAGAGGATTATGGCAAGCTGAGAAAGAACCAGTTGGCCAAGGTGTGCGAAGCTTAAGGACTGGTGCATGCCAACCTGACTAAAAAGGAAATGCTTTCTGCCTTAGCCGCAGCTCAGACCAGGAACCAGGAGGATAACCAGACTGGCAATGGGGATTTGCAGCCATCAGAAACAGGACAGTTCATCTTTTCCTCAGAGGACTTAAAAATCCATCTGGAGTTAAAGACACTTGAACTGAAAGCCAAACATTTGGAACTACAATCAGCAGAGAGACTGCAGCATTTGGAGGCTGAAGAAAATGAGAAGCAGCGTCAACATGAGAGGGAGATGCTGACTGTTCACCAGGGTAATGGAAGTAATGGGGAAGGGAATGAAAGAACCCCAGAAGCAATAAAGGTCAGTAAATCTCTTCCACAGTTTACAGAGAGTGATTATTTTGATACTTTTATTCATATATTTGAAAGAGTATGCAAACAGTGTGATGCTGACCAAGGGCTCTGGATACGGTTCCTGACCCCCTTACTCCGTGACAAAGCTGTTATCGCTGTTTCTAAATTGTCTGATATTGATTTTTTAAACTATGATAAAGTAAAGAAATGTTTACTTGTATGTTTTAACACCTGAAGCTTACAGAAAAAAAGGGTTTGTGAGCATAGATGCAAGGTATATGAAAGTGTGTGTGATTATATTGCTGAATTAAGCACTTATTTTCATAGGTGGGTGAGTGGGTGTCAGGTCACCACTTTTGAGGGGCTGGCAGACTTTTTTGTGAGGAAGCATGCCCTTAGCATTTTGCCTGAGGACATGAGAATTTGGTTGGCAGACCAAGAGTGTAACTCTGCAGATGAGCTGGGGGAAAAAGAAGATCTATACTTAGCAAGCAGGGCATCACTGCACAGGAAGGGGATACTCAGTGCTGCACATGGATATAAGGGAACCCATGCTGGGCAGCCTAAACCACTACAGCAGAGTCCACCAGTAACAGGGGAAGCTACTAGTTCAAGTACGTGGCCAGATTCAAGGGTTAAATGTTTTAAATGTAACCAGTGGGGCCATGTATCATATAGATGTTGCCTGGAGACAACAGGAGTACCATACTATCACCAGAGTTTATATCTGATCTTAGTGGATGGAAAACAGGCCACTGCTAAGACAAAGACAGCCTCTGACATAACCGTTGTGAAGCCTACAGTAGTTAAAGAGGAGCAGTACTTGCTTGGGCAGTCCACTCCAGTCAGAGCTTTAGGAGGGACCCCATTCTAAATACCTTTGGCCAGGGTTCACCTTGACTGGGAGGGTGGAAAAGGAAGCAAGCAAGTAGGTGTGTTTGAGGATATCCCTGCAGATGTCTTGTTAGGGAATGATTTTGATAATGTGGTTCATTATGTGCATGCATTTACATGCAGTCAGGCTTGGAGACAGGCATGTGCATCTGGTAGCCTGGGGGAGACCCAAACAGATCCCACACCTGAAGCCAAGGCTGGTGAGGTGGCTATTTCAGAGAGGGAGCTACCCTGTAGCAGTGAGCCTGAAGGTGAGCCACAGCTGCTGGTGGGTACTAATGTTCCATTGGACAGAGTGACTGCAAGGACAGAGGTGAGTGGTAGTACCTAGGCTGACAGTAAGGCACCACTGTTGGAGGATGCCAGACTTCCTGTGGAAGGGGCGCTGGGAAGAGTTACAAAGACAGAGTTGTGAAAGGCTCAGCTGTGGGACCCTACAGTAAGAGGCTTGAGGGAGGTATCTAGGGAGGCACCTCATTCTCATGGAAAATGAGAGTCTGTATACTGGAACAAAGGGTTACTATATGGAGAGTTGGACCCCTGAGGGACGGCTAGAAGATGAGGTAATACAGCAGTTGGTAGTGCCTAGAGCCTACCATCTGGCACTTGTAGCCATATCCCATGACATTTCCTTTGCAGGTCATATGGGCATAATGCATACCAAGAGATGTGTTATGCAGAAGTTTTATTGACCTTGGATTGCAAAGGATGTAACAGGGTACTGCAGGACCTGTGAGCAGTGCCAAAAAGTAGGCAAGGCGGAAGACAAGGTCAAGGCTCCTTTGATGCCTTTGCCTGTGTTTGAGGAGCTATTTCAGAGGATAGCTATGGATATCGTGGGGCCTCTGAGTTCCCCAAGTTCCACAGGGAAGAAGTATATCCTGGTGGTAGTAAATTATGCTACTAGATACCCTGAGGCGGGGGCTTTTTCCTGCATCGAGGCAGAGAAAGTGGCAAATACTTTGTTAAAGGTTTTTTCAACAGAGTAGATTTTCCAACAGAAATACTGACTGACAGAGGTGCCAATTTCATGTCAGACCTGCTGGCTTGTCTGTGGAAGCACTGTGAGGTGAAGCATCTAAAGACCACCCCCTACTATCCTGAGACTAATGGTCTTGTGGAGAGGTTAATTTCTACACTAAAGACCACTATATGAGCATTTGCAGACCAGTTTAAGAGAGAGTGGGACAAATATTTGCCACATCTGCTCTTTGCATACAGAGGTACCCCAGGAATCCACATGTTTTTCACTCATTGAGTTGCTGTATGGGCATAGGATAAAGGGGGGTTTAGATTTGATTTGTGATGAGTGGGAGGATGAGTGTGAATCCCATAAGGAGTCTGTTGTGGCATATATCCTAAACCTCTGGACAAGGCTTAGGGGAATCATAGGCTTGGCACAAGAGAACCTGGTTGGAGCCCAACAGCAGAAAAAGGTCAGATATGACAGGAATGCCTGAGCCTGAGAGTATGCTGTGGGACAGTAGGTTATGTTTCTCATTCCTGTCAGACACAATAAGCTGCAGGCAGTTTGAGAGGGACCCTTCAAAGTGGTAAGGAAGGTCAATGATGTTAACTACATGGTAGAACTGTTAGGCAGGGGCACAGATTGTACCATATTAACATGATGAAACATTACCATGATGGGGAGATATTTGTGATAAGTATTTACAGTAGGTGGCAGGAGGAGTCTGAGGGGGATTATATAGTGAGATTAGTTAAGTGCTGTTTTTCTTCATCTGTGTGAATCTATTCATCTGTGTTTTTAAAATATTTCCAGTGATTGAAACTCTGGTGTTTATTATAAATAGATATTTAGTGTTTTCAGGCTGTTTTATTATTAAATATATTTAAACTTTTCATTCTGGTTGGTCCTTTAGAGAATATTTAACCTTTGAGAGTACTCATATCTATTTGGTGACTCTGTGGCCACTCCTGAAAGCCTTACTGTATTGGTCAAAACACTACCATTTGTACTGATATTAATTTCACTCAGTATAATTGGGTACCCTTGTAAGAGCCTTAGAGTAGCTGGCTTTAGAGTGTCTGGTGACAGTAACTACCTTATAGTCTGGGCAGAAGGGGGCATAGCTAGTAAATCTGTGCCAGCCTTTCTTAGGTATGTGTGGTATGTGTGTGTGTGTGTGTGTGTGTGTGTGTGTGTGTGTGTGTGTGTGTTTGTGTGTGTGTGTGTGTACGTGCATGCGTGTGTGTCTGTGTGAAAATCAAATCTCAAGGAGTGTGTGTGTCAGCTGCTTGGAGCAGGGATATGAAGCACTGGTTTCACAGAGAGGGTGCTGGGAGACTTGGCTTGGACACTCTGCTGAGCATTCAGCTCTGTAGCTGTGCCATTGAAGAATCTTACTGGGGATCTGGAGGGAGACAGGGACAGAAATCCAGACCCTGGACTGTGTGTGTTCCCTGTGTGCTCTTAAGGGTGGTTGTGCCTGATGTAGAGAGCTGCATCTGAAAATACTGTGTGTATCTATTTTTCTTCCAATTGAATGTCCCTCTCCAGTGTTAGTGGTGAAGATTCAGGCTCCTTGATTGCTAGAGAGGGAACGTCACCCCTTCCCCAACTGTCAATAGGGAGCAGCTTCAGGAGGTGCTTGCTAAAGCCAAAAACACTGCTTCCGTGAGCCCCAAAATTATCTCTGGTTGCCTCCTAAATAGTTTAAAACATGACCTAGCAGGAAATGTTGAGGCACTGTTCAGCTACAGCCTCAAAACAGGTTACGTGCCAAGGTGAATGGAGGGCCACAACAGTTATCCCTCTTCTTAAGGGTGGACCATCAACTGTCCCTGGGAATTACAGACCCATCAGTCTGACAAATCTAACATGCAAAGCCATGGAATGATTTATCATGGAAATGATCAACAAGGACATTAGCAACTTACAGACACTGGACCCATCCTACTTTGGCTTTGTTAAGGGAATGTCTTTTCTACTTAAACTGGCAGATTACTTTGAGAGATTCACCATAGCTATCGATGAGGCGAAAATGGTACATACCACCTACCTTGACCAGGCCAAGGCATTCAGTACAATTCTCCACTCAGGTATTGTTCACAAACTCTCAGAACTAGGCATAAATTCTTACATAACTGGCTGGATTGCCAGCTGATTCACATGTAGGACCCAAGAAGTCATGATCAGTGAGACCACCTCCACCAAAGAGACTGGCCACAAGTGGAGTAACCTAGGGCTCTGTGTCAGGCCCACTCCTGTTTGGCATCTACTTCTCGGAAGTCAAGGCTAATGTTAAAGGCCTCCAGCTCACCAGGTTTGCAGATGACTGTAAATTGGGAGCTACCATATATTTCCCTCATAACACCAACATCCTCCAAGAGTGTCTGAAACAATTACATGACTGGTGTGAAAGCCATGGATTAAAACTCAATGCAAAGAAATGCATCCCTTTGGAAAAGCATCCCTCCAAGCTAAATCCCTAAGAGTTGACCCAAGAGTTATGGATCTGGGTACGTATGTAATCTGGTATTTGAACCACTCTGAGTCAAGATGGTAATAAAATCATTCAGTGATGCCCAACTCATAAGCAGTGGTATGTTATCCATGACCAAGGAAGCAATAGTTCCACTCTACTCAGCCCTTATCAGACCCATCACTGAGTACAATGTCCCCTTTGGCATGTACCTAACCAGAGACTTGCAACAGTTGTAGTACCCGCAAAGGTTCCTCATCTGGAGAATCAAGGGTATGAATACCCTGTTCTATGCAAATTGCCTTAAGGTCCTATCTCTCTACTCAGTCTCCTATGGGATACTGAGAGGCGATCTATGCCTATCATGTAAGGCATCCTGAGATCCAGATCTTATGCGTCTCTTGCACATCCGCAAGACAAACAACACCAGAAACACTAAATCCAAGGACCTGAACTTTGTCTGTGACATAAGTAGAACTTGATGGAGAGATCAATATGTGTCTCAAAGAATCTCTGTGCAATGGAATAAGCTCGCCATCTGCATGAAGCAGAGTTCATCCCTGACCCTGTTCAAAAGAAACTTTGATTGTTGGATGGGAAAGTGGAAATTCACCCCCAGCCTGGCCCCCATGTCTCTGATGGACAGAGGTCAACAGTAAGTAAATGAAATCCCAACTAATATATAACCTGCCATAACATTTAGCTACTTCTTTACTAGCATACCCCACAATATAGGTATCCAAGGAACTCTGGGACAAAAGTGAGTTGGGTTGCATGGCTAGGCTTGTAAAGACCCTGGTGGTCATTATCTTAGTATGAACGTATGAACTTATAATTGTACACACAAAATATTTAGTACTGCTTCATACGTTTCAGTTGTGCCTTTGTTTGAAATCAGGAAATACAAGAACCAAAATGTTACAATTTAGATGGCAGTGTTTTTTACAAAGCCTACAAATAAGTAGATGGCATTGACAGAAACAAAAAGTATTTTGCTGTGTCATATACTCCCCGTTTTCTTCATTTATCGGTTTCTTTTTTTTTTAAACTTAAATGTGTCATTGATGTCTTCTGTTACCCACACCCGCTCACAAACATTTTGTCACATTTTTAGTGTGTGTGTGTGTGTGTGTGTGTGTGTGTGTGTGTGTGTGTGTGTGTGTGTGTGCTTGCGTGCGTGTCTGTGTGTGTGTGTGTGTGTGTGTGTGTGTGTTGCCTGGAAAATACTCAAAACTGACCTAAAGGGATATTTAGCTTCCCTTTAAATTCAGTACAAGCCATGGAGTAAAAGGAAATGGTTTTCATTTTGCATAATTTCCTGAGAGGCCTTGTTCAAAACAAAGCCAGCATTTGTGTAAAATATTGATGTACTACATACTTTAGTGTGCCCAGCTTGTATTTCAAAATAGTTTATTCATCCAAAAGCATTTAATAACCTGTGACAAAATATGTGTTTAATATATTGGCTGAAGTTGGAAGCAATTTAAAAATAGTATAACAGCAGCAACACCATTTAAATCAACCTTGTCACAGCAGTAAATGTCATTTTCAAACATTAGTTATTCTTGCCTGTAACTGTAAAATCAGCTGTGGATCTGCTCTTTTAGAACTGGGCTTTCCAAAGCTAAGCCGTAAACAGCATGCTTCTGTAACTTGTCAGAGTCAGGGTATGGTTAATAGATATTTTTGATGATGTAATGGGTATATTTGGCAGTGTGTCAAGGTATAATGGACCGTGATTAATGTTTTAATAAGCAGATTTTTTTTACCACTTATGATGAAGAGGTGAAACAATTTCCTGTGCACACTGACAGGCAAAACAGCAGGTGTGCTTATGTAGTTCTTCCATGGCTTTTTAAAATCTGTGCTTTTATGGGAACAGTGTTAATCTTTTGTGAATTCAGACTTTTTTCCCTTCACTCATATGTGTCGTTCATTATGTGGTATATGTCGCTATAGCAGCTTGTATTTTATATGGATTATTTGGCTTTTTCATGACTGCACAATGTAAAAAATCTTGCTTACTATTTAATAAAGCCTGTTGCTGAAAATCAAAAGTAATAAAGTACAACCATGTGTAGTTTTTAGTACAGACATTTTTATTCAGACACTGAGGCCAACAAAACATGTTGAGGAATAGCTGTTTCCCCACAGGTGAGGGTGTCTTGGAGGAGATGAGCTTCAAGGGAATATATGTCAGGAATTCAAAAAATTGTAAAGGTTTTCACAGAAAAAAAAAACTTTGCTGTGACTGCCTAAGTTATTTAGACTGTAACATGCATTTTCATTTGATATTCAAAATATGAAAATAAAAACATAGAGCGTGTTCTGTGTGGAGACATGCGTGAATGGGCGTACCTTCGTTGAAGGTTGTGTGACAGGGCCGGCAACTCGGCACATAAAAATCTACTGCCAATCATTAGCGGACTGGAGTTCCGCTGTGGCGACCCGTAACCGGGAAAAGCCGAAAGACACAACTGATGGATGGATAAGGGCTGGTAAGGTTAACAAGTCTGCATGTTTTTCTGTTATACAATCCTAGCTCTTTTTATTCATTACCTGGTCTCATTTTTTTCCTTCTCCTTGAATTTGTCTTGCACTACCCTGTAGTTTGTCATTATCAGCTCAGATAAGGACCTTTTTCAAGTTTTCCACATTATTTTATTATATTACCTATTATCCACTGAAAATGTAATTTTTCTAAAACATTTTACTTTCTTTGTTTGAGACTTTTAAAACAGTTGCAGATTTCTTTTGCATCTCTGTCATTGTCCATGGCATTTGCTTTTGCCTTCTCTTTATCTGTCTTGATGTATTTATATATGGTATTTTCAGTTTCCTTTGTGACTGTAGACCACAGCTTGTACTGTTTTGTTGCGTTTCTTTCAGTCCTGTGCAATCATAAAGCATTCAGAAGTGGAATTCATCATTTATTCACTCTTTCATGGCCTGCTTTATCTAGTTCATGGTTGCAGGGAACCAGAGTCTCTCACTGTCCTCTGTAGGTGCATGGCAGGTAGCTAATCCCAGATGGAATATTCCAAATCGGGTTTTAGCAGTGACCTGTGCAGTAGCACTTCTATGTCCTGCCACCTGCTGGTACTTCACCCTCAGCGTGCCTCCTAACATCTTATTGAATTTGCCCACAATCTTGACACCTTATTTGATTGTCGTTAGGGGATCAAATACAATTAACCTTTATCCCTTGTTTTCAAGAGTTGTCATTTTTCATTTATGTTTACATAAAATCTCAAGCTCCACATCTGCCGTGTTTTTTTCTTCACAATTTACTAATATCCATACTTGTTTTCTTTACACACAGGGAGGTGTTGTTTATGTCCTTAATAAATATCTTTTTTTTGTTGCCAACAAGGAAATGCACCTTCCCTTTCAGCCTGCCTGCAGTTTCAGCATGGATATTAACTAGGACTAACTCATGATTTGTGATGAAATGGTATGCCATATAGGATTCATTTCCCTGCCTTGTGCACTTGAGTACTGGGATATGGTCAGCTTCCCAGCAATCCTGAAGGGGGCAAAGTGGGTATTGCTGAATGGTGTTTATATCACTTAATCGAAACCACTAAAGATCAAATCCCTGTTCATCAAACCCTTTTTGTCGAAACCACAAACCATCGAACGGACTTTTAAACTAAACTTTTCCCACGGTAAAATAACAGTAGGCCAACCTAGTGACCATCAAAAAAATCACAAAATTTAAAACCTACCCAGGTGGGGGGCTATGCCCCCAACCCCCTAACTAAATGTACCAACTCCAAGGTCGCACTACAGTGGGGAAAAGGGGGAATTCCAGATGGTGGACAAACATTGCTTTGCCCTAGGAAAAATTTTAAAAGTCCATTCGATGGTTTGTGGTTGTGGTTTTTGACAAAAAGGGTTTTATGAATAGGGATTCAATCGTTAGTGGTTTTGATTATGATATAGACCCTGCTGAATAAATGAATAACTCCACAATGCCATTTCTGTTTACTGTTACTCTGCCAAATATTTGCCTGTTTCCCAGTTTGCTGCTCATGGTCTGCCCATTGTTGTACAGGTATTCTGTTACAAATGTAATAAAAGTCTTTGCAAAACAAATAAATAAATAAGTAGACAACAGTGTCTTCCTGTTATCAACAGTTTTGCTCAGACAGTAAAGTCCAGTGAGTAGTAAATGAGTCTCTCTTTATATTTATATGAGATCTCTGTTCTGGTGGCTTCCTAAATATTGGAAGCATCAACAAAAGTACCTCCCTATGTCACATCTTAAAATGTAGTCTTTAAAATGTACAGTGATTACCTTGCTAAGAAGTGTGAGTACATACGTATTGCACAGTATTTTAGTTAAATAGCAGTATAATTCCTGTCTTTTTTGACATGGCTAACTAATGAATAACTACTATCCCTTTGCTACTCACCACTCTGTGAAGATAGGAGTATCTGCCATCCTCTTGCAGTGTAGAGTTATGTCTACTTTGTGACTCTGGAGAAATCAGCCAATAATTTCCATTAATTTGCATTTAGTTTTGATGTATTCACTCCAGTACCAGTGCCTTGTCCACCTTCACATTTGTGAGTTCTTTTTTGTTACTGTTAAATGTATTCCACTAGTGTTCCCTTCTGTGGAAGAATATGTTATGTTTAAACATTTTATGCTGATTCTCCATTTGTGAAAATGGTAGAGCTGTTTTGGTCATACCCAGTTTGTTCAGTTGAAAGGACTAAAGTATTACAGTGGATTCTTAAATCCAGTCAGATGTACTCCACTTCTTCTGAGGAGATAATTTAGTACATTGTACCCTGTAGAAGCATGTTAAAACCAGTCTGGATGGAAAACTGTCATAGGTTATGTATTATAATATTGGTTTTACAATGGTTCAAAGTCTGTGCCTTAAATTTTTATATCAAAGTTAATATATTATTTGCCAGCTGTAGTTGTTTAGAGGAATAAAGCCCTGACCCTAGAGTGATTAGCGGCTTGTCTGACTGATGGAGCTGGCAAGGGAAGATGGGCATACCCATTCTGGGAGGGAAAGGTGGTTGGAGCCAGCTTTGTACTGCACAAACTGCTCAGAAGATGGGTTATGCAAATAGAAGACTTAGGGGGTGGACATAAGTACCACTAAGTTTGTGGTGGATGGTAGCCTTTAAGATGAATGGGTGAGAGTGTGTAGTCATGTGGAGAGGGCATTGCGGGCCTCCATGGTGATACAGATCACACATTCCTTGATTCAGTGGTGAGATTAAAGAAGTCCCTTACTTGCTCGAAATGTCAGTGAGGGCAAAAAATACCCTCATATCTGCCGGAATGACCCCCCAGACAGCTCTCATCCTGGCACTCAAGTGAGAAAGAGAGAGACAGAGATATATCAGTTTGTGAAGAATGAATGGTCCTATTCAGCTGGAGGGAGGCTTAATGATCAGCAGGTATGGTTACAAAAATGGCAGAGAATAAGAACTTAATACAGTACCCTCTGTAGAGGAGCTGGAGACAAAGCATAAAAGAAGCTTTTGAGGAACTAGTGTTAGGCACTTGCAGGCTCATGATTGCCTCTTACTTGCATATGATTATGATCTCTAAACGTAGCTCTGTGGTAGTATGTTGCTGTTCCATTATTCTCACTGCCTCAGTGGCATATAGGTTGTGTGGCTGTACAAACACACACTGGCAGCTTTACAGAGCTCTGAATTCCCTCCTCTGACTCCCTTTTTTAGTGGATTGGCTAATAAGGGAAGCTTAACTCCCTGTCATTGAAAGTCAGTCATTCAGTCTTTTAGTGTCAGCTGTAGGAATAACACAGTTGAATCTCTGCGTAGCCTGCATTAGTAGTTTCCATACTCAGATAAGATCACTTGTGGAACTTCCCTTCCTTTTTTGTTATATACTTCTGATTTTTATTGAAAAGAATATTTATGTCTGCTAACATTTTATTTTAATATACTTGCTGGTTTATTCCTCTGGGAATTCTAACTTACTCCTGTGTTGTTTGTATGCTTACTGCTGCTTGTAAGTAGTTATGGAGCTTTTCTAAAGTGATTTCTGACTTGTACTGGGACAGTGAAGTCCTGTGGTGTCAGATGAATACCAGGGGCTGCCTCATGTAGAGGCATGAGTTAATTGCACCTGTTGTTTCTGTTGGTTATCTGCTTCATTTTAAAGTTCTGACAGGAAAGTATTGCTTTTTACTTTTTTCTTCATTTATATGATATTTACTACTGATTTAACACTGTTGTAGCTGTTTTTATCATTAAATCACAAATTTACTGCAAATTACATTTATTTGCAATTTCTGAGGAGATTATTTTTTTTTCCATTTCTGACAAAGGAATATGTAAGTAAATGCTTATATATGCTGTTTTAAAAGAACTTGACTTAAGGGCACATATTTGAAGTATCTGGATAAGTGATTTTTTTTCTTGGTTCTGTGACTGTGTGTTCTATTACTACAGTGTGCAGGTTGTAGAACAATACATGGCACATTTTAAAATGTTTTGCTATATTTTATGCAGTTTAACCTCATCTCCTGTGTGGGGACATAATTATTTTTTCTATTACTGTTGCCCTTAGTCAGCCCTTAATAATGTCAGTGTGTTATTCTGGCTATTGTTTCCCCCCCATCAAATCCAGTTGCACCTAAAAAGAAAAAAAATAACAAAAACATGCCTCAGCCTGTGGTTTGTGAATTTGCTGTTGCCTTAAGCCAGCCTGCAAACCACTTACCTTTTTCTCTGTCACTATCTGCTGTGAACCTGCAGCCCTCTAAGGTACAGGGGTCAGACCCATCCTCTGGGGCTGTTCCATTACCTGGTTTGGGTACTAGAGAACCAAACCTTTTATTTGCAGGAGAGGTCTGTGGTAAAAGACCCCTTACCAGACATAATGCTTTGTCCACTAGTGTATTTCACAGTTAAAAGAAACAGAAACTTCACCACACTGCAGACTGTGAGATTTTTACCATATATGGGGCTGATGTGAATTCCTTAGCTGAGTATTTTACAGTCAGCTAATCTCAGAGACTGTGGCCCTATTCAGAATGAGTATGGGGCTACTTCCTCTAGAGATCAGTCTATGGCTGCTTATGTTGATGGGGGCTGTGATAAAAACAATGATGAACTCTCTCAACTCATCTAGTCTGATTTGGGTACTTTTCCGTTAACGGGGCAACAGTCTTCGCGAAACAGAACTGTTCTGGTTCATGAAGTCTGTTGCCTCATTAATGGAATTAACAGAAAAGTACCAAGGCATTTATGGATTTGGCGGCACTATGCACAAATATAAACCATATTGCGTGTACTTTGCATTACATGACTTTCACTTCAAAGGTGATGGGGTTTTTCTATTTACTGAGGAATATGAAATCATTTGCATAGGATCGTACTGTGAGAAGTCATGGAACCATAATGTTTAAGTAACTGAAAAGGTCATAGCAGACATCCATTCCTTCTCTTTAAGAAATAAACAGCTTTGTAAGGAGGCAGGGAAAAAGCCTATTCATACAACACCACTGCTTTCAAGGTTTGCCAGTTTCCCTGCCGTGCCTTTTTTATCGGAAACATCTTATGTCACTTTACAGAAGAAGTGGGTTGGTTCACGCCTGCTTGTTTTCCATTATGTTTGGGATCTTATCTCACATTTCTTCCCTGTCCCATTTCTGGCATAACAACATGGTCCCCGAAAGTAAACACTGCCTCTTAGAAAGTGGAGCACACAACATGTGGAACGGTAATGTTTGCTAAGTAAAAAAAACATTTTCTCTAATTTATATATGGATTTCATTAACAGTAAATAGTCATGAAACTGGATTTTTTTCATACAATGTCGGGGCCAGTTGATAATTATCGGGGAACACTTTCAACACGATCGTTCAGTTGTAATGTAGTTGCTTAAGAAGTCTGTTAACCAGAAGTCTGTAGAATTTAACAAAATCTTGTTTTTTTATAATGTATTATGAAAACAAATAGTTTTTACACACGTGGTCAGCAGACATGCTAACGAACTTGATTACAGCTGACCAATCACGTTGAAAGTGTTGTCCCGATAACGGAAAAGTACCCTGATTCTTTGGGAGGTGAGCAGGTTCAAAAACCCAAATGGAAATAGTCTGGAGCTGTGTCAGGGGTTGGCAGAATTTATGATCTAATTGAGAATGAGATCCCAAATGTTTTGGCTGTTCCTTCTTTGTTACCAGATTTAAAAGATGACTATAAAACTCCATTTTAAATTTCTTTGGTTAGTGAACCATTTCCTAAAAAGGCTATGAGGAAATACAAGGAGTACTCCAATCTTGCAACTCTCTTTGCTTCTTTGTCAGCTGGCCCAGCTGCAGTTTCTCCACCTGCCAACTCTAACAAGAGGTCTTTGGCTTTTTGTAATCCTACACCACCAGATAAAATTGCCAAGGGAGTTAGAATCACAGGGAAAATATTGGCTCTGTCTAGTAATTTGGCTTTGACAATAAGTATGGTATACAAGCGATAGAGAATATATTATTGAATAAGGCACATGTAGACAATGATACAAATCAGAGGATATGTAAATTGTTGAATTTAGAGTACATCTTTCTGTGCCAAGGGAATTATTATAGACAGAAACAGGGTATTGCCATGGGCACCCTGTGCAAACTCCTACGCGAATCTGGTGTTAGCCTACTGGGAAGACAACGTTATATTTAATATACAACATCCATGGAAGAATAAACTAGGTTATTATACTCGTTTTGTAGACTATGTGTTTTTCCTGTGGAAGGGCGCTGATATAGAATTAGCATCGTTTATATATTACTTAGAGACTAGCACAGATTTCTTTAGGTTCTGTGTTAATAACTCAGAATTTGAGATAGATTTTTTTGGATGTTCATTTAACTAAGAATATAGAAGGTGATATAGAGACAGCTTTATATAAAAAAAGTGCTGGCGTAATAGTTTGTTATCTTTTGACAACATGCATCCCAGTCACACTTTTAATAATATTGTGAAGGGTCAGGTTAGGAGAATTTCACGGCTTTGCAGTAGAGAAGCAAAGTTTAATCAGGAAGTAGTCAATTTAGAATGCAATTTAAAGGAGAGAGGTTATAGACAACACAAACTGAGTAAGATGATAAATGAGAGTAAAATCAATATGTCTAGCACAGCTAAACCTTGGTTTACTGGGAACCCAAAAAGAATGAGAGAAGGAATGTGACATGGACATAACACAACCAACACGGAGTATGGACATCTACTCCTTACATATAGTAGTGATGTGGGTGATATTTGCGATATTATCAGACAAAATTGGAAGGTGTTACATACAGATCCCAAGATAGCCAACATAGTAGGTGCACAACCAAGATTTACATTTAGGAGAAATAAAAATTTAAAGGACATGTTATGTCGTGAGCCCAGGAATAGTAGTAAAAAAACAGTGATGACAAGGAAGATGGGGACTTTTGCTTGTCAGTGATGTAAAGCCTGTCAGTATATCTCACGAGATAATCTATTTATACATCCAAGAACAGGACAGGCATATTCTTTGAAAGGTTATGCGGATTGTAGAACACATGTTATTTATTTAGCTATGTGCCAAGGATGTGATTCATATTATGATGGCAGAACCAACTGCATGTTAAAAAATAGAATATTAAAGCATGCATTTGATATTCAACACAAAATTGCACATAATGCACTATCTCAACATATAGAGATGAATAATGGGCGTACATTTTTGTTTATGGTGCTACAGATAGTTAATAAACATGATAAAGGTGGAGATTTGACCAGTGAGACTGAGTGCAATGAAACCAGGTAGATAATAAGGCTTGGGGCTGACAAACCCCCTGGCGTAAATGCTGTTATCCCTTTAAAACCCATTTTAAGAAAAAGGAGGGTAAAATACTAGCCTTTGATTGGTAGAGAAGTATTTTAAATTAACTGTTCTACTTGCAGTGTACTATCTGATGAAGGGCATGTTTGCTTGAAAGTGCTTATTGTGCACTTTTATATTTTTACTGTTTTAATAAATGTCATACTATGTAAGTTTCGGCTTGGTGTTTCCTGCCTTATTTCTATTTTTCCATTTGTTTTTTGCTGGCAGTGAGACTTTGGTGCAAGGAAACAATTTTATTTGATTTGGTAATTTGGCTTTAGGATTTTAAATTATCTAAGCTTTATGTAGAGGTTAATTTTGCAGTGTGCTTACAGTTTAGATGAGTTTGCTGCATCTTTGCCTGTTGAACAGAAGTGTTATATGAATGAGATTGTTTCTCGTGTGACTCCGGCTTTGAAGCCTGCTGAGAAGTGTCTTGTAAGGTGTGGACACAGTTTCTTGTAATGCAGCCGCTTCTGTTATATTGGGACAGTAAGCTTGGTTACATAACCAGAATTTTTCTGAGGATTTACAAAATGAGATTTTGAATGTTCCTTTAAGTTCTGAATTCATAGGATTATAGGAGGTTACTAGGCTGTTGGACCTAGGGCCCTTACAAGCCTAGCCAAGTTCAACCCTTGTTCCCAGGGGTGTCTGTTTCAAGCAGGCACTAAAATCAGCACCTATTGCCCCCTGTCCAAGAGGGAGACAGATGGAACCCCTTGATGAATTTCTGGTTACCCATCCAGTCATCCAAATTGCACTTAAAATAGGGTCAATGAGGGGCTTTGTTTAACATGAATTGGAAGTTTGTTCCAAAGGTGAGGTAACCTGTATGAAAGAAATCTGTTGTTCCAGCAAGTTCTGTTGATGTTGTATACTAGGTTAAGGTTCTTTGAGTGAGTGACCCATGTGTCATTTGACTTACAAATGCACAGCATTTCCATTAAAGCAGGGTCAGAGATTGCTTTATATTCAACACACAGGTTGACTCTGAGTAGTCTGTACTACAAAGAGTAAAGTGAAAGTGATTTCAGTCTCTCCACATATGACAAATGCTGAAGATCCTGAATTTTGTTTGTAAGGAACCTTTGTGGTCTCTCCAGTTACTGCAGTATTTGGAAAGGTACATCATCAAAAAGAGCATTGTACTCTATTATTGGCCTGAGGAGGGAAGAGTACAGGGGGTTATAACCTCTTTTTTTCTGGAGGCATTTCCCTTACTTATGAGATGAGCAATATAAAATGCCCTTCTTACCACTGTGGAGACATGGTGATCAAAGGTAAGGTTGCTGTCAACTTGTGTGCTCAGATCACCACTGAATGCATGCTTAGGGTATTAGTATTCATGTGGTAGTTTGCAGGAACATTGCCCTTTATGAAGGGGATGATAATGCATTTTTTTGCATTGTTTAAGACCATGACTTTGGCACCTATCATTAGTCTGTATAAGTCCTTTTTGCAGGATGTTGACATTGTTACGGGTTTTAGTGACAGCTCCCAGTTTGCAGTCATCACCAAACTTTGTCAGCCACAGACCTTTAGTTTTTGTCTGTACATCAGAGAGGTAGATTCTGAACAGTAGGGGTCCCAGAACCGATCCCTTTGGAACACCACTGGTTACAGGTCTGCTGGAGGAGGTGGAGTCCCCTATTTTGACTGTATCAGTTCTATCAGTGAGCCAGTTTGCAACCCACCTTACAACATATGGGTTAATACCTAGCTGGGTGAGTTTATCAATGATGTCTGAGTGAGGAATTGTGTCGAAGGCCCTGGCTAAGTCTAGGTAGGCCATATGCACAGATTTGCCCTCATCTAGGGCTTTGTTGACTGTCTCAAAGAGGTCCATCAAGTTTACAGGCATGATCTCCCCTTGACAAAGCAAAACTGGGTGGTGTCGAGTGTTTAGAGATTTCCTATATCTTTGTTGATAAGATCCATGATGATTCTCTCCATGGCTTTGCAGATTAGGCTGGTGAGACTAATGGGTGTATAGTTCCTAGGGTCTGTGGATGCACCCACTTTGTGCAAAGGGATGACGGTATCTGTTTTCCATTCTGCTGGGACAAAGCCAGTGGTTAGGCTGTGATTGAAAAGAGAACCCAGTGATGTTGCTAACTCCTCTTTTAACCCATGTAGGGCCTGGGATGTTATCTGGTCCCATAGGGGCTCTGTTTTTGGCCTTGGAGAGGGCATTTATGACCTGCTCCTCAGAGATTCTAGGCGGGGGACAGGTAGTAGGGATGGTTTGGGGAATGTGTGGTGGGGACAGTGCTGTGAAGTTTTCACTGAACCTGTCAGCCAGCAGGTTTGCTATTTCCACAGGTTCTGTATATGTAGTTCCATGAACTACAAGTTCAGTACAAATTTGGTCCTTTTCTTTGAAGTTACAGATGCAGCTAAAGAAGCCTTATGGTTGTCCTTAGTTAGGGAAGCTAATTTGGATTTGTAGTTAGCTTTGGATGACTTCACAAGAAGTCTTATTTGCCTGTTTAAGTTGGAAGAGGGAGTGTTTCCAGTTTTCAGACCATTCCTTCCTATTCTTAGACAGCAATTTCTTTCTCTTATTGTATAGCCAGTTAATAGCAGATGTTCTTCCTTGAAGATCTTGTTTTGGTTCTGTCAGGTACGGAAGGGTCAATACAATTGTACAGATATTTGTATAAAGCATTAGTGTCCATCAGTGGGGGGAGGAGCTGTAAAGCTATTTGTGCCATTCAGTAAGAGGATGTAATTGGCCTTGGAGAAGTTTTTTAGTCTAGTTGCTAAAAAAGGGGGGGTTGGTGTTACAGTTACTTCTAACTAGACTTATTTGTGGTTAGATCTCACCAGGGAGGGGGTGCACACTGGGGGTGGTGCAGTGATCCCCCATGTTGGTGAGCAACAGATTCAGGATATTTGAGCCTGTCGTGGGTGTATCAACCAGTTGGTTCAGGGGACTGGAGTTAATGAAGTCCAGGAACCTTTGGTGTTTGGTCATATTGCTACCTGGATTCTCAAAGAAGTAACTTGATACATGGGGTATCTAGAATGTGTCATATTCCCAGGTTCTCTCCCAACAAGGCATCCAACTTCAAAGCAGAACAAAC
This sequence comes from Protopterus annectens, assembly GCF_019279795.1. Classification (NCBI taxonomy): domain Eukaryota; kingdom Metazoa; phylum Chordata; order Ceratodontiformes; family Protopteridae; genus Protopterus; species Protopterus annectens. The sequence goes on along the minus strand of NC_056737.1, from coordinate 805,749,403 downwards.
AAAACTCCCCATCTGACAAGAGGAACTACCAGGGGAATAATGCTTCCAAACCAAATAAAAGGGGTTCCTTTCTCAAAAAGGATTGATCCCTTGATAAAAAAAATGACTATACTGAGACTCAAGAATCCCATCCCTTCTTCCTGTCCTTCCTCCCATTTCCACTTCCCCCAGGCTTTTGCTCAACCCAGCAGCATAACCACAGATTGTCTCAGACAAATGGATGTTGCAAAGAGGATACTCTTGGTGATGGACAGAATATCCTCCTTCCTTCAGGGGAGTCCCCCCACAACCACCAGCCCAGACACATCTGTTCCCTCCAGTACCCCTTAACAAATTGCAAGCAGGGTTACAGAACCAGTTCCTGCACTTCAAAAAGAAAAAGGATTTTACTCATTTTGATACACAAAAAGGAGTTTTCATGGAGAAGAGTGTTAGATTTTTCATACCTAAATACCTTTCTGAAAGTGTCCAAATTCAAAATGCTCATAAGGCGCTTGGCTCCAGTGGTTGCTTACTGCAGGACCCAGGGCATCTACATTTTCCATTATACAGACAACTTGTTGACTTGTGCAGTGTTTTATTTTCAGGTGTTTAGAATCATTTGACAAAGTATCCACCATTTTAATTCCCCTGGCCTTCAAGTTAAACCTACAAATGTCCTGTCTCACACCCTCTTAAGGAATTGTCCTCCTGAGGTATAGGAGAGAGACAAAAAAAAGAATGGCTTTTCTAGAAGAAGACAAAGTCCTTACAAGAAGCTGCCTCCAGAAGAGAGTTTCTCAAAATTCTATTCTTCATGGCTTCAGTTATTTTCATGATACCACTGATCAGATTCCATATGAGCAAGATTCAGTAGTACTTAAAAAACTGTTGGTCCTAGCACCTGCATCCCTTAGAGTTCTGGGTACCAGTGCTTGCATTTATGAAACAAAAGTTGTAGTGGTGGAGGGATCAGATGTCTCTCAGTCCAGGTCAACCCTTCACTCACTAGACCCCAGTTCAAATTCCAGCTGGGCCCATGAGATTTTGCATGGGGAGCAGTGTCTAGGGAAATTTAAGTGCAAGTCAAACTGTGTCCTTTGGATGCTACAAATTACATAAATGTCAAAGAAATGTTAGTAGTGATTCAGGCCTTAAAAGTTATTCACCACTTATGGTCTCTAGGTCCCCTTTTAGTGGTCACAGACACCACTACAGTCGTATGGTACCTGAACAAACAAGGGGATACAAGGTCATAAATGTCAAAGAAACAGCAAAGGTTCCAAGCACGGCTTAGTTCAAAATATTTAAATATTTTGAACTAAGCCGTGCTTGGAACCTTTGATGTTTCTTTGACATTTACTATGTTTTCACAGTTGGTTCCTGTGTCGAAAGTGAGGTTTGTTTGCAGTTGGATACAAGGTCATACCCTGTTTTCCAGTTGACAGTTATGTCCTGGGAGCTAGACTTACAGCATCCTTTGGCACGTCAGGCCTCATACATCCTATCAGAGCAAAACATAGTGACAGATAAACTAAGCAAATAATTGGAAACTCAGGACAGAGGTATTCCAGGATTTGGTTCAGATGTGGAGAACACCTCAAGTAGATCTGTCCACCTCCTCGCAAAATGAGCAGTCAAAAAATGCTGTCTAAACATCCTTACAGCTGTGCTTGGAAGACAGACACATAATCATTCTCTTGGACCTGAATGTTCCTTTATGTATTTCCACCCTTTCCACTAATACCCAAGGTCCTTCAGAAGATTGTGAAAGAATTACCAAAGATCATTGTGGCGACCACCTTTTGGCATAGGCAAAGTTGGTTCTCCCTTTTAAATAGAATTAGCCAAGGGCAATTACCACAAGCTTCCTCACACTCTGGATCTGCTCACAGAGTGACAGAGGGTGACTGGCGTACCCCGACTCTTGCAGCTGTCAGCCTGGATGAGGATGTGCAGCAGGTATTGAATTAGGCAAGAAAACCTGCAACTAGAAAATCTTATGTTTATTAGAGGAAGAAGTTTTTTAGGTAGTGCCTAACTAATAACAGAGGGACCGGTATGGTGTCTACCCCTCTGGCTTTGAAATATTTGTGTGAGATACTCAACAATGCATCTATCAAGATGCATCTTGTGGCCATCTCAGCTTGTCTGCCCAAGGATTCCCCCTCTTTCATCTCTTTTTGTGTTCAGTTTATGAAAGGAGTGTTGCACTTGAGACCACCTTGAAAGTAAATTTCTCCTCCTTGCATGATGCTTTTTTTGCAGCATCCTTAGAACCATACTCTCAACCCCCTGCTCCCGGAAGGCTGAACAGGTTTTACAGGGTGTAAAATGTTTTTAAATACTTTTTTAAGAACTTTGTGGTTGATACACAATTCTATTTCCAAAACATGTTTTTTCTATCCCTCAACCATCCCAAGAGAGTGAGAGAAGAAAATAAAAATACGTGGTAGAGAAGGTAAATGTAGCCAAATGGATTAGAAAAAGAGAGTATATAAAAGATACATTTGTGGAGTACAGTTAAGAGTAAAGTTAAAAAAAAAACAGAGTGTATTTACATAGTAGTATGTAAAGTGTGAGGTTATTAGGAGAGGATGTTTATCCAGGTGAACAAGAGCAATGGAAGATCCAAGAGTTATACAGCAATCATTAGTATTACTTTTGAAAGAGCTGAAAATATTATTTGCCTTATAGATAAATGTAGGGAGTTCCATAACTTGGATATGAAGGTGGAGAAGAGAGAGTCACCATAGTTGTTGTGGGATTTATTTCTTTTGAATAGGTTAGTATCAGTAGGACATAGAGATCTTATAGAAGAGTACTACTGCAGTAAGGAATTAAGTGAGGGACATTTGTCAAGGATGTGAAGTATCTTGTGGGCAAGTTTTAAATGTGAGAGGTTCAGGATGTTGTTGAGTGCAAGCCAGTGTCATTTTTTGAGGGCTCGGCAGGGGTGGGTAGAATTAGGCGTCTTGGTTACATATTTAGCGGGTTTTTTGTTACATTGCTCTAATTTTTTTTAATTGAGTTATGTTAATATTTGTTAGAATTGGAGAAGCAGGGAGTAGGGTACAATCTACAGAAGCAATGTTTACTTGTGACTGAGCAGTGAAAAACTTAGATGCTTTGAAGAGAAGGTTTTTGGGGTTTTTTATGTTTTGAATATGAATATCAACAGGAATAAAGAAAGAGATGCCATTCTAGACTTCTGTCTGACAAATGGCTTGATAGTAGCCAACACATGGTTCAGAAAGAGAGACAATCACAAGATCACATACAAGAATGGCCAACATGCAACTCAGGTAGACTTCATCTTAGTAAGGAATGGAAGTGGGTAGAATCAATGATTGTGAAGTCATCCTCAGTGAAACAGTTAGCCCACAGCATAAAGCAATGGTTGCAACAATCAGCTGCAAGCAGTGGTCAGAGAAGGCTCCAGGGTCAGCAGAGACCAGACTGAAGACCCGGAAGTTGACAGGAGATAAAGCACAACAGTTCAAGGAATTAATTAGTACCGTAGCACCTCAAGAAGCAGAGGGAATAGGTAGAGTTGAAGCAGAATGGCAGTGCTTCAAAACAATGTATGAGGACTATGGTATGGAACATAAGTAAAGCTGGCAGTGGAATGCAGAAGTACAGTAAGTCATCAAATGAAAGGAGTGCAGGAAAAAGCGGGAGATAAAAAAGATGACAAGGCTAAGAAGGAATACTAACAAAGAGGCTAAAAGAACAGTTGCAGTAGCAAAGAACAAGGACTCAGAGGTACTCTACCAGCTTCTGGAAAGGGAGTCGGCAGATAGCAAAAAGAAACTCATATTAGGTTGCAAGGCAAAGTCAGAAAGATAAAGAAGATAGTTATCAAACACCCTTCATGAGGTATGTCAGCAACAACCTACTTACCAGTCCACAGGACATCAAAGGCAGAGGGAAGAAGTACTACCAGCAGCTTCTGATTAAAGAAGATGTACAGCCTCAGATACAACCTAAGGTGAAAGAAAAAGAGGAACCTATCCTAGAAGAAGTAAGAACAGCACTAAGAAAAATGAAGTCAAGTGAAGCAGCAGGCTCAGATATGGTCACTGCAGATGTGATCAAGATGTTGGGTGACTTAAGAGAGAGATAGCTCCAGAGGGTATTCATAGCAGTATGGAGAGAAAGGTATATCTCAGATGACTGGAGAATAAACATTCTATTTCTAGTGTACATGAGCAAAGGGGCATTCACAACTATGGGCAATACAGAGGTATCACGCTCCTGTCACACTGCATGAAAGTTCTGGAGAGGTTGATTGATAAATGAATATGCCAAGTAGTAGAAAGCAAGATGGGACATGAGCAGTTTGGATTCAGATCAGGATGCAGCACAACTGACATGATGTTTGCAGTGAGACAGATGAGAAGAAGCAAGAGATAAGGAAAAAGTCCAACTGAACATTCCTAGACTTGGAGAAAACTTATTATAAGGTCCCAAAAAAGCTGACTTGGGCCATCCTGCAATGGTTTGAAGTCCTAGAAGCATTGTTAGATTTAATGCAGGCTACACACAAGGACACAATGACACAAATACAAACAGTATTTGGACTCACAGAGGTCTTTTCAGTAGGAGTGAGTGTGCATCAGGGTTCAGATCTTAGTCCACTGCTGTTCGTACTGCTGATGTACTACATTAGCAAACATGTCAGATGGGGCAGATCAGCAAAGCTGCTGTATGCAAGCAATGTGGCATTGCAGGCAGACTCTGAACAAAAACTTCAGCAAATGATAGAGGAATGGTATGCAAACTTGAAGACACACAGGATGAAACTGAGTACAGATGAGACAGGTGTAATGGCAGTAAATGAGGAAACCAGAAGAAGCAGAGAATTGAGATAGAAGGAACATAATAGAACAGATTAACAGCATCAAGTATCTGGGAGGGATGGTTGAGGAGAAAGGAAGTTTGAATGAAGAGGCCAAAGCTAGAACCATGGGTGCTGCAGCCAACTTGCACAGAATGTCGGGGTAGTGTGTGACAGAATGTCAATGAAGCTGAAAAGTAAGGTGTACAAAACAGTGGCACATTCAGAACTACTGTATGGTACAGACAACACTGTGGGGCAGATGAAGAAATTAGGATGCCAGAGCAGATGTTCAAATGCTCCAATCTAAGAGAACAGATTACTGTGGTTTAAGCACAAAAGACAATCTGCTGAAGAAGATTTGGTAGAGACAGAAAGAAGGAACGAGGAAGCAAGGGAATCCAGCAAAGAGGTGGATGGGCTGCGTGTGAGAGAGGACTCGAGACAGTCAGGTATGACAATCTTAATAAGATAGGAGGGTGGCATTGAATAGAGAGAGAGACAGAGATGGCAACAGTTGACACAAGACCCTTACCCCATGTAGAGAATGGCGAAAAAAGGGGGTTGATAATGATGTGCTGCCTGAAGCCAAGCCTTCCTTTTACAGAAGAGATGACTTATCTGTAGAAGTAGGAGTCTCTGGTGTACACCTCAACCATTCTATCTGTTGTGTCCTTTTACAGAATTACGTTCCTTCAAGTCCTATATTCCGTATCCATATTGTAGGTCTTTTGCTATATGCGATATCTGTGTCAATCTAGAGTGTTATTTAGGGTTGATTAGAGTTGATTTCTCCAAGAAGAAGTAAGAAAGACACAACATTTTTAGCTGTGCTGGATCTTCTGAACTCGAAAAGCTGAGGCCTGCTGTTCAGACATTACATCTATATCTATAGCTATATCTTTATGTATAGTGATATTGATATTTATATTTATATCTCTATCTATAACTATAGATGTTCATCGTGTTACACTGCTGCAGTCATCACACTTGGGTTATCCTGCCGTCAGGCGGTCCCGCAGTCGGCCAGAGTTCCAAAATCTTGATCCGGCGTCGGTTGCTGTCGCTTCTTCCCTGATGTCAGTGTGCCAGGGGTATATAAGAGGCATCCGGCGCCATTTTCCTCCGTCTTTCGTGCCCGAAGCAGAAGCAGTTCACAAGTGCCGGTCGGCCGACTCCTGAGATTTTCAAATCGAATTTCAGACTGAAGTCTTCAATAAAGCTAAGTACCCCGTTGGGGAACCTTTTCTTGCCTCAGTCCGATTTCAGAAAAAGTTAACAATTGCATTTCTTGTGGGAAGCAAATACCTCATAAGGACTTTCATTCTTATTGTATTCCTTGCCTAGGCCCAGACCACGACGTCACAGGTTGTCGGTTTTGTGCTAGGTTTAACAAACGTACTATTAAACGGTTTGATTTGGCCCGACATTATTTTGGTAGGAAATTTAATTATACCATACCGTCGGAGCAACCAACGACCGGAATGCATAAAAAACACAAAGATAAGGACAGGCAGCCGAGACCCAAACCAGACTCCGAGGCCTCTGCTAGGCCAGTCGCCGGTTCTCCGGTTTTCAGTGAGGCGCCTATGCAGCCCCTGACGACCGCTGATTTAGAACCCCAGGTGGCATCCGATTCCCAAGCGGAGATTGCTAGGCCTCCACAACCTTTACCTTTAGGTCCTTCCGACTCCATGGCTGAAGGAGATTCCGGTGCAGTTGAAACGCCTTCAGTTGCAGAAGGTGTCTTCAGACCGACTACACTCACTATTAAATCCTATGCAAAGCTGAAAACCCCTTTAAAAACAAAGAAGACTGTACAGCAGTCTCCAGTACAAGGCCCCATGCCTAAGAAACAGATGCTTAAGATGGCTGAAGATTTAATTACCCTAATCAAGGGTTCCCATCTCCCTCCTGATAAAAGGCCAAGACAGGAGGAGGACTACGCTTCCTCTGACCAGGTTTCAATTTCTTCAGATTCTGTTGAGGAACAGGAATATTCTTTTCCCCCTTATGAAGACTCTGATGCTGAAGAGTCTATCCCTTCAGCATCTCCCCCAGAAGACTACTCTTTTGGGGAAACTTTACACACCATGAGGGAACATTTCCACTGGGAAGGCCAGGATTACTCTGATTCTAAGAAAAGGCTCCGAGAGTTCCTTTTACTACCCCAGCACAGACCACTTGCTATTCCACCCGTGTTAGACATTGTGGATGATGTTTATTCAGAATCTAGCCTTAACCCAGATTCACTACCTCCTGCACCAGCCAAACCAGACAGATACTACAGAGTCCCTGACTCACACAAATTCCTATATAAAAGCCCTGTTGCTGACCCAGAAAAGTACAGTTTTGTACCTACCATAAATGTAGATGTTCGAGGATCCACATTGCTGCAGTCCTAACCATTGGGTAGTCCGCTGTCCCAGTCGGCCCGAATACCAAAGTATATGGCTGACGTCGGTCAGGGCGCATTAATCTGACGTCAGGACGTCAGGGTACTAATGCGCATGACCGACGTCATATCCTCAGTCTTTTCTTGCCCCAGATGTCAGAAGACCCTAAAAAGACAAGGCCAAAACCAAAAACACCAAACACTCCTGCACCAGAGATATGTACAATATATACAAAATTACAAGAGTATAACCTCACCCACACAACCACCCCTAAACACAGAGGGGAAGGAGGGAAGGTAAATTGGACTGCAGCAATGTGGATCCTCGAACATCTACATTTATGGTAGGTACAAAACTGTACTATGTTCTTCATTCCACATTGCTGCAGTCCTAACCATTGGGTAGAATCCCAAAGCAGAGGTAAGGGAGGCTGGCAAATCATAAGGAAGCAGGAGCTGACAACATGCCTTGCAAAATAGCTGTGGCAAAACCAGCCCTAGATTTAGAGTAGAGAGGAAGGTGGTAATGCTTAGAGAAAGTATGCACTGAACTCCAAGTAGCTGCCTCCAAAATATCCTTAGTTGCCACCCCCCTTAGGAATGCTGTTGAAGTGGCAGTAGCCCTAGTGGAATGAGGCCTAATCCCAGCTGGAATCTCCTTGCCATGATGGGAATAACAAAATGCAATGCAAAACCCAATCCACTTAGAAATAGTTTGTTTTGACACAGGCTTGCCCTGAGAACTCAAAGCAAAAGAAACAAACAACTGCTGAGACTGCCTAAAATCCTTGGTCCTGCTTAAATAATAACGCAACTGCCTGTGTACATCTAAAGTGTGCAAAATCTTTTCCCCCTTATTTTGGGGATCTGCATAGAAAGTAGGCAAATGAATAGTTTGGTTTAAAGCCACACTAGAAACCACCTTAGGCATAAAGAAGGATTAGTACGTAATGATACCCTATCCTTATGGAAAATCAAAAGGCTCTACCGCCATAAGGGCCTGCAATTCAGAAACCCTTCTAGCAGAAGTAATGGCCAACAAAAAGCAGTCTTCCATGACAAGTATTTCAATTCAGCAGTAGCCGAGGCTCAAAGGTTGTAGAGTAAGTTTCTCCAACACAAAATTGAGATCCCAAGCAGGAGTAGAAGCTGTACATGGGGTCTTATATTCTTTGCCCTCTAAGAAATTGCTTGAACAAAGGATGCGAAAACAATGGTGGGTCACAATCATAGTGAGCTGAAATTGCTGCAGCATGAATCTTAATGGAAGAGAAAGACAAACCTTTGTCTAATAACTCAGTAAGATATTGAAGAGCCACACTCAAATTAGGCTCAGAAATCTCCAAATTCTTTGCTGCACTCCAAAATAAAAATCTCTTCCATTTTTCTCTGTACACTTTCCTTGTACTAGGTCTTCTGGCTTCCATAATCACATTTAAAACTTGTTGAGGAAGTTGAGACCTGCTGTGTTTCAAAACAGAATATGCCAGGCTGTTAGATGAAGAGAGTGAAGCTTGACATTGAGCAGGTGACCGTCCCTCTGAGACAACAGGTGTGGAATCAAAGGTAAAGGCCATGGAGGCTTCCTTACCAGACTCCTCAGTAATGGGTACCAGTGTTGCCGAGGCCAATCTGGAGCTATTAAAATCATCCTTGGCTTGTCTTGTCTGACCTTTAGGAGCACCTTTGGGAGAAGAGGCAGAGGTGGAAAGGCATACACATGAAGATTTTTCCAACTGAAAGAAAGAGCATCCACTTTCCAAGCTGTGTGATGAAACCTCTTTGTGCAAAACTTTGGCAGCTGGTGGTTTAGTGGAGAAGCGAACAGATCTATGTCTGGAGTTCCCCATGACACTGTCAATTTCCGAAATACATGAAGATCCAGTTTCCACTGTGGGGATCCATGATTTGTCTGCTTAACACATCTGCTAAGGAGTTCTGTGCTCCCGGCAGAAACCTTGCCTGAAGAGTTAGTTGCAAGCTGAGCGCAGTCTCCCATAAAATCATTGCTTGCCTGCACAATGGGTAAGAATGTGTTCCCCTTGTTTGTTGATGTACCACATGACAGTTGTGTTGTCTGTTAGAATCAACACCTGCCCTGGAAGAAGTAACTCCTTGAAAGCCATTAATGCAAACTGGACTGCTAACATCTCCTTCATGTTGATATGTAGATGCTGTAGTCTGGCAGGCCACTTGTCTTGTATCCACTTTCCATTTAGATGAGCTCCCCAAGCAATGTCTGAGGCATCTGTCGTTAGAATCTGACTCGCCTCTGGCCGGGTCACAGAGAGTCCCTTGTTTAGGTGACATTCCTGAGCCCACCACAAAAATTCCTGTTGAATGCAAGGTATTATTTGAATGACAGTGTCCAAATCCTGGCAGTGCTGTGTCCATACATTTTTGAGATACCATTGCAGCTTCCTCATATGCAGTTTGGCATTGGGAAGCACCAGAATACAAGATGCCATGAACCCTAAGATTTGAAGGACTGTCCTTGCAGTCAGCCCGGACTGAAGAGATAGTTGATGGAAGTAAATGGAAAGATTCTTTTGTTTGTCCGGGGTTAAAAAGGCCATCTGGGCTGCTGTATTCAGTCTCACACCCAGAAAGCACATGTCTTGAGAGGGTACTAGACTGGACTTTATTTCGTTCACAGAATACCCTAGGCATCTTAGCACTGCTATCACATAATCCAAATGCTGTAAAAGGTCTTCCTTTTCTTGAGCCAGAATCAGGCAGTCGTCCAAGTAAGGATATATTTGAATTCCTTTTAGCCTGAAGTAAGCTATCACTGGAGCCAGAACCTTTGTGAATACTCTGGGTGCAGTAGATAAGCCAAAGGGCAATGCAGAGAACTGATAATGGGAATTTCCAGCCCGAAAGCGCAGATACTTCCTGCAACTTAGTCTGATAGGTACATGAAGGTAAGCCTCCTTGAGATCTAAAGTTACCATCCAGTGATCTTTGCCCAGCAGAGGTAAAAGCTGTTGTAACATCAACATTTTGAACTTGGGAATGTCCAGATAAGTGTTGAGGATAGATAAATCCAAAATTGGTCTCCATGTGTTCCCCTTCTTTGGTACTAGGAACAGGCGAGAGTAAAATCCTAGGCCCCTTTCTGGCACAGGAACTGGCTGAATGGCCCCTATTTGAAGTAACAGAGAAATTTGCTTGTGAGCCTCTTTTCTTTGTAGAGGTGGAATGTCTGGCATGCCTTTGAAAGGAGGCAAGGTATGGAAATAAAACCTGTAACCGTGGTGAATGATATCCAAAACCCATCTGTCTTGGGTAATTAAATCCCAATTTTCTTTGAAAAGAGCCAACCTTCCTCCCAAAGGTGCTGCCAGGCGAGAACGCTTGCAGCTGAAAAGGCAGGTCATTGGGTCTGTTTACGAAAGGACTGACCCCTGCCCTCACCAGAAGTCTGAGCAGGTGAACTCCCTGTTCTAGGCCTAAAAGAACCTTGAGCTCTGCCCCTACCACGCCTAGACCTACCCCTAGACTGGGAATCATAAGCAGGATATGTCCATCCCTTAGTAGGCCAATTTCTACTAAACTTGGAGGCTGCACCTGCAAAAATCTTTAACAGTTTGCATAGACTTAGCCTTGTCCTCCATTTTCTTTAAAACTGCTTCCACAGGCGAACCAAACAACACGTCAGACTGTAAAGGAGCATCCAAAATCCTTGTCTTAACATGCTCAGCTAAATTCTGATCCCTCAACCAGGCGTGCCTACGAAGAACAGAACCAGTGGCAGCCACCCTCGAGGAGGCCTGCACAGCATCAAAACCACATTGCAAGGAATGCTTACCCACCTGTTCAGACACATGAACTAAATCCTGCAACTCTTTACACTCAATACCTTCCGCCAGAGCATCCACCTTAGACTTCAATTGTGAAAGGAGATAATTTTGATATTTTAACATGTGAAACTGGCAATTCAACGCCCTCATGGCTAAAGTGGAAGAAGTATACACTTTCTTTCCCCATCTATCCAAAGCCCTTGCCTCTTTATCAGGAGGAACAGGATTTTTAACAACAGAAGCCTTAACACCCTTAGGCCCCTGAGAGACAGTTTCCGGGTCTGCCCTAGGACTCTTAAAAAGATACTTATGAGCTTCAGGCACCCTATAGTACCTATCCGGTTTAACTGGGGCAGGAGGCAAAGAATCAGGGTTTAGGGAAGCCTCTGCAAAAACATCTTCCACCACATTCAGAACAGGAGGTATAGCTAAAGGCCTATGCTGGGGTAAAAACAAGAATTCCCTAAGCCTCTTCCTGGAATCAGAGAAATCTTGGCCTTCCCATTTAAAATGTTCCCTCATGGAATGCAGAGCCTCTGAAAATGAAAAATCCTCAGGAGGAGAAGCTGAAGGAGTAGAATCATCCACATCAGAATCAGAATAAGGAGGATACTCCTGCAAGTCTTCAGCCGAAGACTCAGAAGCCTCCAAACACTGCTCAAAGCTCTCAAACTCAGGTTCCACCCTAGGCCTCTTATCAGGAGGGGGCATAGAACCTCTAATCATTGTAATCAAATCCTCTGCCATTTTAAGCATATGTTTCTTAGGCAAATATCCTGAAGAGCTAGGAGAAACCCCCACTGAAGTTAAACCTGGCCTGCCTCTCAAAGAAGCCTTGGAAACAGAAGGGGAGGCTCTAACCACCTTAGGAAGAGAGGGAAGAACAGCCACCTGAGAAGCCCCTTCAGCCTGGCCTACCTCCTGAGAGGACACATCCTGTAACAGTAAAGTCTCTCCCTGAGACTCCAAAGAAACTCCTGGCAGAACCTCCGGCTCCACTGAGCCCTCTAAAGAACCGACGTCCGGGACTGTCGGTTCTTCCACTCTAGGCTTTGCTGCTTTGTCCTTGCGCTTTTTGGACGAAGCGGGCGTCGGAGCATCCGACGGCATTTTATAATTACAACGCTTCCCAAAAACTAACCTGGCACAGTCTAACCTTCTCTTAATAGTGCGTTTGTTAAATCTAGCACAAGAGCGGCATCCAACAACGTCGTGCTCAGGCCCTAAACAAGGTATACACAAGGTATGGTAATCCCTATGAGGTATCTGTTTCCCACAAGAAATACAGTTATTTACTTTTTCTGACATCCGGTTAAATACTGAGGCAAGAAAAAACCAAAATGTTCCCCAACGGGGTACTTAGCCAACTTTGATTCGGTCTGAAACTCCGACTTCAGAAAATTTCAGAACGCCAACCTGCACTCGCAAAATTGCTTCTGCATCGGACCATGCGGCAAAAAAGACTGAGGATATGACGTCGGTCATGCGCATTAGTACCCTGACGTCCTGACGTCAGATTAATGCGCCCTGACCGACGTCAGCCATATACTTTGGTATTCGGGCCGACTGGGACAGCGGACTACCCAATGGTTAGGACTGCAGCAATGTGGAATGAAGAACATCCATTTCCCAGGGTCCCAAAGGGGTTAAGGCCTCTATTGCTAAAAATCCTGTACCCTCTGAAAGGGATTCTAGAGCATTAGACAGATGGGGAAAGAAAGTATATACCTCAGCTACTCTAGCTATGAGGGCCTTAAATTGCCAGTTTCACATGCTGAAATATCAACAATATTTGATGTCTCAATTAAAACAAAAAATGATCACACATACAGAACAGCCTGATTACAGGAAATGCAAGATTTGTTGCATTCAGCTGAACAAGTGGGAAAACATACTTTGCAATGTGGATTTGATTCACTGGAAGCTTCTTGTAGAGCAGCAGTGACAGGGTCTGTCATGCGTAGGCATGCTTGGTTAAAAGAACAAACTTTACCTGATCAAGCAAAGTTATTGGATGCACCTTTACAGCAGGATGTTTTATTTGGTGTAAAAGCATAAGAGGTTTTAAAGAAAATGGAGGATAAGGCAAAATTTATGCAGCCGGTCAAGGATTTTTTACAGGTTCACCTCCCTCGTTTCAGCAGAAATTGGCCCTTTCCAGCTTCTGCCAGACCACAGAGAGGCAAATACATACGCCCAAGGGGCAGAGGTCAGTCACAAGGCTCTTACCAGCCTCGACAATGGGGTGCCACAACCCAAAAAGGAGGAGAAGACAGGTCTCAAACTATCAGAAGACAAACACAATGACTTACCCCTCAGACTGCCAAGCAAATCCCTCTTGGCAGCTCCCTTGGGAGGAAAACTACCACTTTTTGCAGACAACTGGCACAGCATCACAAAAGACAAATGGGTCCTAAATATTGTATCTCAAGGATACAGATTCCACTTTCACACTTTACCAAGGATAAAAGGAATGCCAAACCTACCACCAAATCAATGGGAAGAGGCTCAAAAGCAAACTTCAGCTCTCATGGACATGAGAGCCATTCAAAAGGTCCCAACACAGGAGCAAGGACAAGGATTTTACTCAAGACTCTTTCTAGTTCCCCGAAAGGACAAAGCCTGGAGACCCATTCTGGACCTCTCAATTCTAAACACATATCTGAATGTACCCAAATTCAAGATGCTAACACTACAGCAGCTTCTTCCCATGCTGGGCAAGAAGGCTTGGCTAGTAACGTTGGACCTCAAGGAGACATACCTGCATGTCCCTATTAGACAAAATTGCAGAAGATACCTCCGATTTATAGCAGGTTCAACCCATTACCAATTCTCTGCACTGCCCTTTGGCTTATGTACTGCGCCCAGGGTCTTCACAAAATGCCTGGCACCAGTAATTGCATACTGCAGACAAAGAGGAATTCAAATATATCCATACCTGGATGACTGCCTTATTCAAGCAGAAAGCAAGGACATTCTTTTAAAGCATCTGGCGTTTGTCAGAAACCTATTAAGTTGCCTAGTGTACACAGTAAACAAAAGGAAGTCAAAACTAGTGCCCTCACAAGACATAATATTCCTGGGTGCTAGCTTAAATACAACAGCCCAGATGGCTTATCTCACGCCAGACAAGCAAGGACAACTGACTCAATACTTCAAAATGATGGCAACAAAGACCCAACTCCCTGCAAGAAAAATTCTGCAGGCCTTGGGATTCATGGCATCTTGCATACTACTAATACCATTTGCAAAACTGCATATGAGGAAATTACAATGGTACCTGAAAAGCGTATGGACTCAACACAGCCACAGCTTGGAAACAATAATTCCACTCATTCCCTGCCTTCAACAGGAGTTTCAATGGTGGGCTCAGGCATGTCACCTCAACAAGGGTCAGCCTTTTGCCTTACCCCCAGCTAGGCAAACTATAACAACAGATGCATCGGATTATGCCTGGGGAGCACACATGGCAGGACAGTGTATTCAGGGCAAATGGTCTGCAGATCAAAGGCATCTACATATCAAACAGCTTTCAAGGACCTCCTACATCCAGGACAACTCCTAATAAAGACGGACAACACCACAGTGATGTGGTACATAAACAAGCAAGGGGGCACACATTCCTACCCCCTATGCAGGCAAGCAATGACCTTGTGGAACACAGCACTGGCCTACCAAGTTCAACTACAAGCACAATTCCTGCCAGGAAAGAAAAACACATTGGCAGATGATCTAAGCAGAAACATCATAGATCCTCACGAGTGGAAACAAGATCCACAAGTATTCGCAATGATAACTCAAAAATGGGGGAGCCCAGACATAGATCTGTTTGCTTCCCCCCAAAACTACCAACTACGGAAATTCTGCACAAGGACATACCACACACTAGCTTGGAAAGTGGACGCCCTCTCATTCAGTTGGAAAACATTGACAGTGTATGCCTTTCCTCCACTGCCTCTTCTGGCAAAGGTGCTGCTGAAAGCCAGATTAGAGAGGCCACAAATGATACTCATTGCTCCAGACTGGCCACGCCAACACTGGTATCCAATACTAAGGAACATGGCTCAAGGCCCACCATGGATTTTACCTCCAATTCCTCACCTGCTCACTCAGCAAAACAATCAGATTCTACACAGCCAGCTCAAGACTTTAAATCTGGCTGCATGGCAAATTACCTAAACAACCAGTCAACACTTCTCTCTAAAGCTGTGATGGATGTCATTCTGGAGGCCAGGAGGCCCAGCACCAGGAAAGCCTATTCAGACAAATGGAAAAGATTCTGTGCCTGGAACCAGGCTAAAGGCCAAAATCCCCTTGTCCCAAATATTCCTCAGATTCTTCAATACTTAACTGAGATGTTGCACAAAGGACTTTCCTTTTCATCTATTAAGATCCACGCCTCAGCTATTTCAGCTCAATACAACACGGATCCTCCTATATTTTCACATCCATTACTAAGACAGTTCCTCAGAGGGGCTAAGAACATAAGACCGCCCCGGAGAGCACCAACACCAACTTGGGATCTCAATTTTGTTTTGGAAAAACTTACACTACCGCCCTTTGAACCAGCTTTTACAGCTGATCTACAGTCTTCAGCACGAAGAGTCTTAGAGTTACAGGCCCTAATGGCAGTGGAGCCTTTCATCATTTTTCATCAAGACAGAGTCGCTTTACGAATTAACCCTTCCTTTATGCCAAAGGTGGTATCCAGTGTGGCCCTAAACCAAACCATTCATTTGCCCACCTTTTATCCAAACCCCCAGAACAAAGGGGAAAGGCTCCTACACTCTTTGGACATTCACAGGCAATTACGTTACTACTTGGATAAAACCAAGGCTTTCAGAAAATCTGACCAGCTCTTTGTATCCTATGCTGCAGGATCACAAGGAAAGGCTACTTCAAAACAGACCATTTCAAAATGGATAGGACATTGCATCCATTTCTGCTTCACACACCATGGGAAACCTGTACCTGGTAACATTAGGCCCCATTCCACCAGGGCTACAGCAACATCAACAGCCTTCCTCAGAGGGGTACCAACCAAGGATATTTTGGAGGCTGCAACTTGGAGTTCAGTGCACACCTTCACCAAGCACTATCACTTACCTCTATACTCTAAAACCAGAGCTGGCTTTGCCACTGCAGTTCTGCAGGGCCTACTAGCCTCTCCAAACCCTGTTTAGTTCCACCGCCCATCCTTAGCTTTGGGATTCAACCGAAGTGTGATGACTGCAGCAGTGTAACACGATGAACATAGTACAGTTTTGTACCTACTATAAATGTAGATGTTCGAGTGTTCACACTGCTGCAGTCCAGGTTACCCTCCCTCCATCCCCTCTGACCTAGCTGAACTTTTCTATACCTTTTCTATCCTGTACAACCTTTGTGGTGTATTTGCTTGTAACTGAAGGTATTCCTTTTATATGTTTTATTAGCAATATGTATTGCCTACCTACTTGTGGGCACCTGACATCTCGGGCAAGAAAAACTGAAGAAAATGGCATCTGATGCCTCTTATATACCCCTGGCGCACTGACGTCAGGGAAGAAGCGACAGCAACCGACGCTGGACCAAGACTTTGGAACTTTGGCCGACTGCGGGGCCACCTGATGGCAGGATAACCCAAGTGTGATGACTACAGCAGTGTGAACACTCAAACATCTACATTTATGGTAGGTACAAAACTGTACTATGTAGGTATATCTTTAAACAAATACACATTTGAGGAGTTGCAGCCTGTTGTTCAGACAAAATATATATATATATATATATATATATATATATATATATATATATATATACACACACACACACACACACACACACACACACACACACACACACACACACACACACACACACACACACACACAGAGTATACATAGACACACCCACACAGAAACACAGTCTTGACAAATTAGGTCCTTGTTCAGACTGTGTATCTGTGTATACATGTGTGTGTGCAATGTGTATATATGTACACATACTCACACAAATACATTTAAATGTGGCTATTGCATGCAACAGTTCCATTATCACTGTTTGATTTCACACTCAAAGTGGAAATGTTTGTCCCAAGCAGAGAAATGGTATCAGCATTAGAAAGAGTGTAGGTGACATTTTCAGTACTAACTTCAGGTGACCCACACAGTATGGCCCTACAAAACCAATACTGGTATAAGAGGGGCAGAGGCCAGAGTAACTAGTGAAAAGCATATGGCCAGGTAAGGGAGAGAAGGAACTGCTGCAATACAGTAGAAATCATATCTTTATTGAGCTAGCAAATAAAGTAGCAGTGACTGGATGTGGAAAAGATTTAGAGGCAGTGTTTAAGTATCTAGGTGTTCATAGAAGCATGTGTAGGGGACAGTAAATTACAAACTAGCAAAAATCAGGGAACTGATGCCAGAATATAATGATACTAATGTGTAGGAGAAAACCTTAAGGAACATTCATAATGTTGAACTGTCAGTAGACCGGAAAGAAATCAGTAAAGAAAGACAGGAGGTTGTGGTTATGCTAGACTGATTTACCAAGTAAGGGCTGTATATCATAACCTGCAGATCTTGTTTTTATCAGGTACATGGTAACATACTAAAGTAATGTTTTGAATATAATTCGGTAAATATAGTGGAATAAGTCTTTCTGCTAATCTTAGTCAAATTGGAGAAATACACTGTCCAAAATATTTCTTTGCAAACTTGACTGTATTGAAAACTCTAGCAGTAACTTGCTGCTACAGCAAATAAGAGGAATATAAATCCCAAGAGCACAATGAGTAATTTCCTTTCAGGGATAAAGAAAATAAAAAATTGCCTTTGGCTCATTATTTTATCGTTTGAATTCATATACCCTTATCTGCATTAAATATTTCATCTATCATAGCTAGAGTACTCTGTTATTGCTAGCAGTCTAACAAAGCATTCCATGTTCCAGCTTTTTATACTGATTTAAATCTGCACTTTTCCATTTACACAGTATTACATCAGGTGAAAATAGTAAATTAAAAACACATTATTAGAGAGACACTAACATTATAAATGAACAAGTCACTTCTGCAGAAGAGGCTGTAATGTAAAGCTAAATGTTTATTTTTAAATCCTGCCTAGAAATATGATCTTTAAAATAAAGACAACTTTTTTGGAAGTCTGAGTTCATTTTTTAAATTTAGATTGGTGGGTGGGACAGAACCATGAGGTTTGAGTATAAAATATATATTTCTGGGTGCACCCCTGAAAGAAAGGGAAAGTTGTATCAAACCATACCTCTCAACTGTCCAGATTTTTGCAGAATGCCCAGACTTTAGCTTCATATTTTTAGTCTGTTTCTCATAAAATTTGTGTTTTTCTGGCAAATCACTGAGGATTGAAGTCACTAAATAATGACATACATTTAAATTTCAGACTTCATATCCTTCAGAAAATGTATGCCATCACAAATCATGTTGTTCTAACAACTTTCTAAATTTGTAAGATCAGTATTTAAAATGTGTCCATATTCGGGGGCTGTAATTCCCAAATTATTTTAGGCTTTATCCAGATTTCTTGGGTTAAGAAGTTGAGAGGTATGCCTTTCACTTATTGAAGGCCTCTGATATTATTATCTATGTAGGGCATGTAAGTTGTTTATCTGCCCTTAGAATCCACAATATCACACTCAGCTGGTTCTGAAACTACTATGCTAGGTGGGATCTGGAACTCTTCTCTGAGTATATGTGCCAAAGGAGTTTCTAGAGTTTGGTAGAGGGGCCACTCCTATTTAGCCTGCTTGTAAATTCTGTTCCTGAGCCTTTCTATGATCTAGTTGGCTGATAATACTGTTCTGTTTTGTTCAGGAAGCAGTCATAAACTGTCTGGTAAGTAGTTACAAGCAGGTATCTTTCTATCTGAAAAGTGGCTTAGTGAAGCTATCACTGCAAATATACAGATTATCCTGTATTTCAAATTACTGGTATACCTGAAGAAAAAATCACCACTAAAAGGGAAATAGGCCAGGCTGAAAGTGGCCCGCTAGGGCAGCTAGCCTAATACTTAATTTTGAGCCTATAAATGAGCTCCCTCTATGATTGTGGAGCTTACAGTAGATGTTCTTGCACTATGAGTAGTTTTCATAATGCAACTTCTACAACTGAGTATTACTAGTTATGGAGTTTGGTGGAAACTGTCATTAGAAATTAAGCTGCTTCTGCTGTGCGATATATGCAAGTTGGAATAACTGTACTTAACCAGTACAATGCAGGAGTTCATCTTTGAAAGTTGAGTTTCTGGGACATCAAGTAGCAGTCAACGTTTAATTTTAATTTGAAGACTCTGACGTGGCATTTTATTTACTGCATTAGGTTTCTCTTTTATTCTTTGTGAACAAGAAGAGTTAGATTAAAATTGCAATCCTCTGAGATGCATATCTTGATGTGGTTATTTTTATAGATTAGTGAAACTTACCATAACATCCTACCATAGCATATTTGTTTGCCCTTAAGATACTGAAGTGGCTTGTTGATTCATTCATGCATTCACAGCTGCTAAATGCAACTGAGACACACTTTTATTCATGCTAGTACCCAGAATTATGTTTGAGTTACCGTGCATTGTTCAGTAAATCATGAGGTTGAAGGTGTTGTATGGCTTGATTGTTGGAACTGTTAGCATGTTGTCAGAGCCTCCTTCCCCTTACCATTTTATGCTAATATTTATCATGTACTTCATACCATTTTACATATCACTAATGAAACTTATATTAAGCAGGTGTACATAACTGAAGACATCAAATGGTTCCAAATGAAATGCTGACCTGCACTATTTCTACAAGTGGACATTATTTTTAAAGCTACATCTGTATTACTAAACTACAACCAAGAGGGAAGATTGGGTGTGCCATGAGGTCCCATTATTAGGATGTGCTAAGCTTCTAGCCTGGAATCTTATGAAAACATTCTGTCGGTGTAAATATTTCAGTAGATCTGTATGTCTTGTGACAAGCGGTCTGTCTCTTAAAGAGGGCAGCTCACATCACAGTATATAAGATATCAGAAATGTGAGCATGTTCTCAAGAGTATTAGCATTTGAGAATTTTTATCTTACATGTAAATGGTTTACCATGATAGCGAGAGAGAGAGAGAAGTTACCTAATTTTAATCTAAAGTTAGACAATGGTTATACATTAAATAGTAAAGAGTTAAGCTTGTTGAGGTTTTGTGTATATTGTGAGAAACATCAGTTTTCATATAAGCATAAAGAGCTGGCCTTAGCCTGCCAGCATATAATGCACAATTCCAAGCATTTCATTTTGCAGTTTGGTTTACTACAGCTATGTCAAACACTACAGTATAGAAGAGGACTCCTTTTCATTCCATGGTCCTTAGAATTTATTAGTTCCTTAACTTCTGCAGTCATTGCAGTAATCATTGTTTCTAAAAGTAATAGTGTATGTCCTCAAGTGTTTACTGTTTTTTTAAGAAATGTACTGTTTTTTTTTTCTTTTTTTGGAAATTTAGGAGATTTCTTTTTAAGATTAAGACACATTGTAAGACAGAGTGCATAATTCCAGGAAATGCAGTGTTTATAATCCACAACAGCAGAAAAAACTAATGGTCACACATAATCTTTCTAAAATATTTTTTACATAATTTCAAATGTCTGGTAAAGAGAAGATGAGTAACAGGGATTTCATCCCTTGATAGCATAGAGTTGTTTACATTATGGATGATGGTGGAGGGTTAATGATTATGTGTCACAGTTTCAGGGTTTTATCCTGATCTCTTGCAACTGTTTGTGCAGATTTTACATATTCTTCATGCATAACTATGGATTTTCTCTGACCATGTCAGTTTCTTTCCACCTTCTGGTTGAACGGCAACTGTATAGTGGCCAAATGGGCAACTACAAAGTCATATTTGTATCCTAAAATCCCAAAACTGGCTCCCGCTAAAATCACTCCCTCTAGATGATGACATTAACTACTTCAACAAACTCTTTCTGGACATACTATGTTACAAGGCTAACCATGCCCCTTGGCTAACTAAATCAACAAAACAAAACCTTCGTCATAGAGATAAAGCATGGAAACAGTGGCAAAAATTTAAAACTAAACAAACTGAACTTGCCTATAAGCAACTCCGAAACAACTGCAAAAAACCAGTCATACAAGATAAGAAACGCTACTTCTCCTTGCAGCTATCCACCACAAACAACAACCCTAATAAGTTTTGGAAATCCGTTTCTACATTACTTAATCCGGGCACACCACAAAACCCATCCCCAACACCTAACAAAAGCCCACAGCAAATCTCTCATGATTTTAACACCCATTTTATTACTGCTATTCAAAACCTAATCAAAGACCCTAAAAATTACTCCTCACTTAAAAATAAAGCCTCCCCTACACTACACTCCTGCACTAATAATCTAACAACAACATCATTCTGCATCCAACCCATTCCCACCTCACAAATAGGCAAATGTCTCAGTAAACCTAAACCCTGCTCACTGCAGATAAACTTCCCCCTGAATATTTAAAGCTAGCATCAAGCACAATTGCATACCCAGTCAATATACTAATAAATCGATCCCTCTCTGAAGGCTATGTTCCAAACTTATGGAAAAAATCTATCACCCCACTTCATAAAGGTGGAACCTCCCATGACCTGTCAAACTACCGCCCAATCTCAGTACTTTCACCACTATCAAAAATTAGAAAAATGTGTGCATAATCAATTACTTAAACACCTCCTAGATAATGAGCTTATCACTCCCAAACAACATGGCTTCCGTCCAGCACATAGCACAATTACAGCCCTGCTCTCTTTCACTGATACTGTCAACAAAACCCTTGACTCTGGTCTCTATGCGTCAGTAATCCTATTAGATCTGTCAAAAGCTTTAGACACAGTATCACACAACAAACTACTGTACTAAATATCAAAACTAGGAAGTTCCCCCAGTTCTGTCAAATGGTTCACCTCCTACCTCAGTAACAGGAAACAGTCTGTAAAATGGCAAAATGTGCAATCTACCTATCAAAAAAACAACACAGGAGTCCCTCAGGGTTCCATTCTAGGGCCACCACTTTTCAATATATTTATCAATGACCTTCACAAAGAATCTCCACTAGGTAAACTGATCCAATATGCTGATGATTCGACAATTATTTCTAATGCAAATACCTTCCCTGACCTTCTCAACATAACCCAAAAAGCTTTTACCTCAATAGAATCCTGGCTAAATAATTCTCATTTACTACTAAACGCCAAAAAAACCCCAAAACTACTCCTATTCACTTCAAAACCACCTAACATAGACTTTAAGTTTTTTTCTAAAGATGGAATTGAAATAGAAATAACTAAAACCGCCAAACTATTAGGTATAACAATAGATGACAAACTCACCTTTGAATCACATATTCATAACACAATAAAAAAGGTACACTTCAAACTAGGCAAACTGTATAGACACAAGTTATACCTCAACAAGCAAACCAAAGCTAAACTTACAAGTACCCTGCTCCTCCCTTCCCTTCTATATGGAAGTGCTGTCTTCACCAATCTACTTTCATCCCTCAGGAATAAACTGCAATCTTGCTATTATAAAACAACTAAGTTTGCCTCAGGTAAACCAAACCGTACACACCACTGTGAAGCAACTGCAGAACTCAACTGGCTAGAATTCTCAAGCCATCTTTCTTATATCCAGCTAACATTAGCACATAAATTAATCTTCAAACCCCACCTCTGCCCAGCACTTCACTCAGTCATACAAATGTACAACCCTGCACGGCCACTTAGATCCTCTCAGAAACAACTAATAAAGGTCACAAAACCTAACAAAAGAGCTGAACAAAGTCTATACTCGTATAATCTAGCAAAACTTTGGAACAAATTACCCTCCCATATAACACAAATGGAATCTGCTAAACTCTTTAAATCATCACTCAAACTACACTACCAAAATAACTTGTCCTGTCACTGCACAATAACCAAACCTACATAGCCTCCCCACTTCTTGCCAAACCATCCTATAGGGCAATCTCAACTAACCTCTGTACATATTACTGCCCTTACTGCTTAACCTTTTTCTCCTTCTCCCTACCTCTTGCTCCCCTTTACTGCCTGATTTTTTCCCTCCTTCCCCCTGCCTCTTGCTACACTATCCTATGTGACACTCACAACTTACCTGACTAGTACATCAACCTTACTCATGGGCTTAACTCTCTCCCTTGCTTGAAACCTTCTGTTAATTTTTATCTCAAGGTGGAACTACGAATAAGTTCTCATAATGTACTATATTGAATGCACTACCATTATAGTACATAATGTGTATTGTGTATGATATTTGTATAGAATGTACTACCATTATGTTATATAACGTACAAATGTTTTTATAACTCAATATGTCTTAATGTTTTGAATGTACTACCGTGGAGCTTTCCTCCGTGGGCCTCCACTGAAAATGGGTCAATGGCCCAGTGGACTTTCCCAGTCAACAAATGTCAATAAATAGAACAAACAATAAATAAATAAATATTTGTATTTCGAGCAGTGGAGGAACCTAAGGGCCACAGTGATTTCCTTAATCCATGCACCAGTGAAGCAGATCACTGTGTCCTATTGCCAACCTGGTAAGAGTTGTGTCTGTATGTGCTACAGTGGAGACACCAATGACTAGGGCATTTCTGAGATGTGCTGCAGACTTATGGGACCCTGAAGATAAAGGCTTCCATTACAGGTGACTCCCAGTAACAGCAGGTGTGGGCACATATGTAGATATGGTGCTAGTTGTTTGTGCTACATGACTGAGGTAATCTAATGGGATGTTTAGGAGGCTAAGGAAAGGATTTATTAACCATCTCAGTATAAGTAAGCATACTGTTCAGTGCTGTGGTAATCTAGTGTTGTTGGGGTACTAATTATTGATAATGGGTGGGATTGAGAGATTACCCTCCAATTAAGATAAATAGGCACATGTCTCACATGTGGAACCAGTATATTTAGAATAAGTGATTTGTCAGTAAACATGAGGCAGCTGTCACACTGGCTCAGAAAATCAAGTGATGGTAGGCTGGCTAAGGATGACGCTAAAGCAGGCTGGGACTCTATGGTGACATATAATGGGGGGGGCTGCTAATTGCACAGATAACAGCAAACAGAATTAACAAAGAATGGAGATCCAAAATTGCAAAAACAGTGACGGTTGAGGATGCTGTGCTTTAACCAGATTTATTCTAGTTACGTTAACCAGAAGTATTTAACTGAGTGATATTTTACATTGTAATTATTTAATTTCATACAAAAAGTTGAGATATGTTCTTGAACAGCTCTAACAATTTTGAATGAATAAAACATACATTTATTTTACCTTCTGTTTTTCCCATTAGAATTTAAATTCAGCATATCACTGCAAACCAAATTCCTTATGCAGATGATATCCTCCACTTGTTTGTACATTGAATATCTTGCCTTAGATGCCATGCTAATATACTGCTAGTATGAGAAGCATGTTAGATGTGTTACTTCTAAAATGGCATATTTGCAGTTGACTTTATGCAGTGTATCGTAGTAGGTACAGTGGTGCAGTGGTCCTTGCATCTGCCTGTCAATTTCGGGGTTTAATCCTGACTTCTAAGTGGTGCCTCTGTACAATGTGACTTTTTCCCCCTTGTACCCTATTTGGGAGGCAAGCACCCCTGCACTCCCCATATGAAAGGATTTACACCTCATACCCTCCTTATATAAATACAGTAATTCTTTAGTTGCAGAACAACAGTTAAGTTCAAAGGAAATCCATCAACTTGGAAAGAAATGTAAGTAACAATCAGGGGCAGACTGGGACAAGAATTAGACAATAGCAACTGAATTGGTGGGGTCAGCTAGAAAGGGGTGTGGTCAGCTAGAAAGAGGTGTGGCTAAATTCACAGGGCGGGGCTATGATACAGTTGGATCAACACCGTGTTTGCCATTTTACATAATATAACTGCTCAATCACTATTGCACATGCTGAATAATATACCGAATACTAGACTAAATTGCATTTCAGAGCTAATGAGGTGTTTAGGTTATGATATAACAGCACAAAACATTAATATCTCTAAACAGTAAAAACGTAGCTGGTCTTGACTGCATGAACCTATTATGAGTACACATGATGTAGTAAACATGCATTGTACTGTATCAGGTAATCAGCATTTTGTACAATGCCAAATGAAAAGTAAGGAGATTTGGAAATCCCACTGTACTATCTTAATTTAACATTCACAATTCAAGGTCACTCCAATGCCTAATGTGCCAGTGGTTCTGAGAGACATTCACACAGTTGACTTTACAAAAATACATATTAATCTTGCAAAGCCAGAAGTACAACAGTAAATAACAAAGCCAGTCAACTCATTTCATTCACAAACAGCACCCCCTCCCCATTACCAACAAAATTATCTGCTTTGGATTGCCAGGATTAAATGAACATACCTGCATTAATTTCATTTAGTTGATCAAAACATTATCACAAGTTGTGTCCCAGCTCGCATTACACAAATACACAATTCATTTTATTTATTTTACTTTTCTTTACAGCTGTCTGTAGTGAAAAAAATTATTTTCAGTATATGTCCAGGGACTGCATGCCTCTCAACCTCTTGGCGCTAAAAATCTGGACAAAATCTAAAATAATGGGTGTACAAAGTCCCAAAAATAGGTACAGATTTTAAAAATTGTTGTTATCAACTTGCTAGAATAACACAATTTGTGTTAACATGCATGTTCTGAAAGACATGAAGTCTGAAACTCAAATAATTATCACTGTTTGGTGACTTCAGTCTTCAGCAATTTGGCAGAAAACCGCAAATTTTATGAAGAACAGACCAAAAATATGAGGCAAAAATCTGGACATTCTGCAAATGTCTGGACAGTTGAGAGGTATGCTGGGGAGAAAAGCTCTGACATATTACAAACATTTTTAAACAGACATTCAGTATACACATGAACAGGTATGAAATAACATGCATTAAGCATGACTCATACATTTGATAATTAGATTGCATTCATCTGAAAATACAGACAACTATTACAGTCTTACAAAACTAGAATTACAACAACAGTAAACAGCAGGACCAGTTGCTTCATTCACAATCCCTATAGCCCACTCCACCCACAATATCTGATTGATCTTGCAAGGTTAAAAGACAAAAAAAGGATAAAAGACAACACTGTTATTAATATACATACTTTTTTCATATAAACAGTAGCCAGAGTTCAGAGCTGTTTGAGTCAAATGCACATTACTCTTGCAAAGCAAGTCAGAAGTCCAACAGTAAGGCCAGTCATTTCATTCGCACATACTAGGCATAGCCCTCAGCCCGATTACCTACCAACAGTATCTATTTTGAGCCTACAAGGCTTAAAATAATGAAAAGAGAAGACAATGATTGCATTACTGTATTTCTTTCGCATCACATAGTCAAGAGCTTGTAGGTGATCTTACTTCAGTTCACTCATACACACTTTAGTCATGCAAGGCTAGAGTTCCAACAACAAAGCATTCACACACCATCCTAATCTGTCTTGATTGACCTTGTAAAAAGATTAGGTTAAAAAAAATTCATCCACAAGTAACTTCCAAAACACACTGCGTACCTAGTATCTGTTTGACCCCTGCTAGGATATTTTATTAGAAAAAAGACATCCACAGTCAAGCAGCCTCCAAAGCACAATGCCTCCTTAGTATTTGGTTAACTCTGCCAGAATATTATATTAAAAAAAATCATCAACAGCCCCTAAAACACACTGCCTCCTAGTTCCTAGTATATAGTTAACCTGCCAGGATATTATAGTAAAAACAAAAGTAATCCACAGCCCCCAAAACACACAGACCACCAGTATCTGGTTGACCATGCCAGTATATAATATTAGAAACAGAAAATCATCAACAGTCCCCAAAACACATTGCCTCCCTAGTATCTAGTTAACCCTGCCAGGCTGTTATATTAAAAAAAGTCATCAACAGCCCCCAACACACATAACTCACCTACTAGTTTCTTGTTGACCATGCCAGGATATTGTTAGAAAGTCATCATAAACAGCCCCCAAAACTCACAGCAGATTTGGCCTTCTGCTATCTGTTGACCCTGCCAGCCTACAGGCCAAGAATGTCAGAAACAAAAATTTAAATAGGAGACTGCATCACTGCACCAAGATTTAACAATTATCTGGTTGACCCTGCCAGGAAATAATTAAATACAGAAATTATCTGGTTGACCCTGGCAGGAAAAAAAAAACTGAGAATTTACCTTAAATTTTAAACACTAATCTCCGATCTGATCGCTGATTTTTTTCTCTGTTCGCTCATCTCTCGCCTCTCCACTATCTCACCCTCTCCCTTGCAGCTAAAGCGCAGAAAGAGACCAAGAGAATAAAAGGACTAATCAGCAGCCACATCACAACACACAGATTAAGTGACAGGATGTTGACTTCACAGTCCCATCAGTTTCCTATTTCTTGCAGTTAAAACCGCAATGACTTCTGAGCATGTTCATTGATGCCTGCGGTCTTCCCAATCTGGACTGTTTTTAAAACAGTCCAGAGACAAAAAAGATAGGGTTTTTCTTTCTTTCTTTAAACTGGAACTCGAGCATGCATGTGCACTGCTCCAAGTTCTGAGTCGAATCACATTCGACTTTACACAATAGCTTGCAGTTCGAACTGCTACTAGTGTGTAAAGTTTAATAATTAAACTTTTTCTTTTCTTTTTTTTTTTTTGGAGGGGGGGGGCTGCACCCCAACAGTCCAATACCATGAGATGCCCCTGACTGCTGAGACTGAGCTGCTTATAAATTTTGCGTAGAATGAAATGCGCCGGTTAGATGGGAGTTGGAGAAAAACAATAAGCAACCACTTTGTCGCCCGCTATTTCCTTTGAAATAGACTCTTTCTTCTTCTTTTGGCTTTTTCGGTAGGGGTCGCCACAGCGGATCACCTGTCCGCTCATGATTGGCAGTGGAGTTTTATGGTGTCAAGTTGCCAGCCGGAGCCCAACCTTC
The DNA here is from genome assembly GCF_019279795.1 of Protopterus annectens. Classification (NCBI taxonomy): domain Eukaryota; kingdom Metazoa; phylum Chordata; order Ceratodontiformes; family Protopteridae; genus Protopterus; species Protopterus annectens. Next base: position 805,721,364 of record NC_056737.1, on the reverse strand, counting down.
CACGGAAGGCACACACACACATGCACTCACGCCTAGGGCCAATTTAGAATATCTGATCCACCTACACATGTCTTTGGAATGTGGGAGGAAACCGGAGCACCCGGAGGAAACCCACAAGACCACAGGGAGGACATGCAGACTCTACACAGAAGGCACCCCAGCCGAGGATCGAACTGGAGAACCTCTTGCTTTGAGGCGGCAAGGCTAACCGCTGCACCACCGTGGCTGCCCTTCCTTTGAAGTAGACTAATAAAAATAAACACATATGAGTATACAACCATCTAGGTACATAGTTGCATATATGACCCACCTCACACGCTGGCTTTGTCAGCTATAACCTTTTTACATTTGAATGTAAGTGATAACACTTCTAACATTGGAATACAGGTATAATTGTCACAGTACCTGTTTGGTTTATCTTGCTAAATGCCAAGTATGTGAGAGTTTTCACATTGGAAAAACCAAAAATAAGTTTAGAATTAGAATTTACCAACATCAGTATGATGTAACAAGGGGTGATGATAGGAATGCACTAGCGAAGCACATAAAGAACGCTCCATCTCATAGTTTTAAATACACTGCCATAGATAGACTTAACTTGGGCCGGGGGGGGGGGGGCATCAGATTTATATCTGGAATACAAAGGATTAAAGTGGCAGTTAAAGTGTAATGCCACTGAACCCCCTGGACTCAATGAAACTGCCTCTATTAATAGTATAATAAAACTTAAAGCTGAGTTAGCCCTATTGATATTTTAGGACAAGGATACAATTATTCAGATATAACAATGTTTAACAATATTAACTTTAGATATGTTTTATAAAGATGCCATGTGGTTTTATAATATAGATGTGGGGAAATGGGTACTCAAATGGTGAGTTTGAGATTTTAAGAGTTACTATGAATGAGTAATTAAGTCATGTGATTTCTTGTGTATTTAAGGCTGCTATGGTTTCATGTGAATTTGTTCTGAAGAAGTTGGTTATTTTTTGATGAAAGCGCTAAACTGGTATTAAACATTTAAACTACAGTGGTTTCTGGCATGGTTTCCTGTTCTGTTTGTTGTTTTTTTTGTGTTAAAAAGTGTTTGTGTGGTTAATAACACTTTGGATGCATTTGGACGAGAGCTGGATCAAGGTCAAATGGGCCCATAGGCAGAGTAATAGATTGCCCCCCCCCCGAGCAGCCCCTACACCCCACCCTCCCACAGCAGCCCCCGCCCCAGCCTTTCCAATGTTCCATTACTTGGCTACTTCTCCCCAGTTAGCATAAACACTGTTCAAACCTGTCAGTGTGCATACTGCTTTCTTATTTACTTTTACAATGATTACAGATACTGAAATAAAATAGCACAAACACAGATCGCCATTTGCTAAACAAACAATACAGTCTCACAATGAAAACAGACTTAGCATGAGCAGTAAATTTCTCTGCCATTGAAACTCGCATTGAAATGGCATTAAACCCCACATTAAAAAAATGCATCTGGCCAGTGGAGGATTAAGTTTACCTTTGGGCTGTTTTCAAACCAAAATCTCCTTGCAAACATTTTTAGGGCCGTGCATGTGTGTGTGTATATATATATATATATATATATATATATATATATATATATATATATATGTGTGTGTGTGTGTGTGTGTATGTTCTGTGATTCACCTTCCTGATTATATTAAGTTATATTCCTTGTATAATACAGCACCACTTATTAAAGTGTGTTTTAAATTTGCAGTTTTGAACATTTTTTCAGTAAGCATGAAACAAAGTCTATGACCCAATAGTGACACAACTACCCATTTCAGAAAATTTCAACCATAAAAGGCCACTCAGATATCTGTCATTACAGTCCACTGATATCAGTCAATAAGCACAATCTCTGCAGAAGTAAAAGTCATACGAATAATTCCACATTGAAGAAAACCGTAACTACTGAAAAGGTTGTTACTGGAAAACAACTTTACTTTTCAGTGTTTCATCTACAAATTCAGTGCCTGCTGCCCTTGAAGAATTAAATTGCCTATGTTACAGTAAAAAAACTATTGGTAAATTGGTAATATTGTAATAGGGAATGACTGACAAACCGACAAGGTCATAGTTGCTAAGCATCTCATACAAAGGAGGGCACGCTCAGGAGTGCAGAACCCCTATCCTTCCTTAAAATGTACCAAATAATCAGCAACAGAAAGGGTACTGCAGTACCGGCACTCCACATGCATGGTGTGGGAGCAGATTCCACAGCCTTCTCTACCAAGGACAATTATGCTATTAACAGTGCTTTCAAATTCTACGATGCAAACAGTGACTGCCATTTGCTAATCAAAACAGTTAGTTGCACATTGAAAACAGACTTAGCATGAGCAACAGTAAACTTCTCTTCCCTTGAAAATCACAATTTCATGAAAATGCACTGAAACTCAATTACTTGAAAATGCACTGAACTCATAATTCCTTGAAAATGTACTGAAACTCAAACTCGCAATTCCGTCAGCAGTCTGGTAGTTGGTGTAGAGAATTTAGGCTTTTGTGAGCAGTCTGGTAGTTGATAAAGAGAATTCAGGCTCTTGTCTCCATTGAAGCTTGCGATTCCTTCAACAGTTTGGTAGCTGGTGTAGAAGATTCAGGCTCTTGTCTCCTGTAACCAAGTTACAGTGTCAAGCCTGATCAAGTTAATTGACTAACCTGCCTCCCCTTAACTAGGGCATTACATACCAAACCTCCATACCTCTTAGCGCAAGAAATCTGGACAAAGCCTAAAATAATGGCGGGACAAAGGCCCAAAAATAGAGACAGATTTTAAATATTGTTCTTATAGACTTAGAAAGTTGTTGATTAACAGGATTTATGTTAGCATGCATTTTCTGAAGGATATGAAATCAAACTCTTATATATGTCATTATTTAGTGACTTCAATCCTCCACGAATTGCCAGAAAACCACAAATGTTATGATAAATGGACCAAAACTATGAGGCTAAATCTGGACAGCTGAGACGTATTTTAAAAACACACACACCATCCTTCTCTCACACAGCAACATACATACACTATCTTATTTAAAAGAATGGCTAGTTTAAGTTCATACAACATATGCATGGTCCTCCTTAAAGGAGAAGATGTTCAAAGACCACTGCCCCTTCTGGCATTCGCCAGAACTGCCAGATGCCCAGTCCGCCCCTAGTAACAAGTGCAGTGAAAGGCACCAGAATTAAAATGAAAGACTCACCAATAGTCAGCTGTCAACTGCAGTATGGCCACAAATGTTGGCACTAAAATCTTGCAAAAATAGAGAAAAGAGCTGCCCATTCACAGAAATGTTTTTCAGATTAACATAATTAGCATTAGTGGCACTTATGAAACAACATGTTCACCTGTGGTGGATTCCCAACATTCCAAAGATCTGTTACTTAGTTGACTGTGTATGTTAATAGAAACTGTCCCTGGTTTTGCACTTGAGTTCTTGACGAGTCTCCCCAAAGAAATCTGCATTTTACTGAAACAAGCCCTTTGTCATTTTGAAACACATAACTAATAGATAAAAACACAAACTTTATGTGGAATAAACCTGATATTTTATGTAATGTAAACCTACATAACATAAATTTGAAGAAGCTTCCACCACTGACATCTAAACTAATTAGAGATGTACCGTCCTACAATCTCCAAAGCACCAGCCACTCAGCCCCCAGCTACAACCCCCTCAATCCAGTCTTCACTTCATATACCATTCCTTCCCTCTCCTTGGTTCTAAACTTTGGGACTCTCTTCTACTCATATAAACATTTGGGAAGGATACAAATAAACACTGTATACAATAATGTGCAGAGAAAAACGTATTAATATTCCACATTCTGTCCCCTCCTAAAAGCTCATCTTATACAGGTGTCCACATAGCTTAATCCCCTGTATACTACCTCCTGTTCCCAACTTTTACCCCCTTCTCTGCTCCACCTATTGCTACTCATATCATCATATCTACACATTTTTGTCCTTTAGCAGCCACCACCTATCATGGCTAATCAATACACGAGACAACATCTAACTAGTTACACTAAGTACCTTTAATGGTTTTATATATGTATATAACCTGACTGAAACTCTCTTATTTACAGTCCTCTCAGCTCTCCGTGATATTTTTATCTTTCCTGTGTTCATGAACTCATTAAATATATATATATATATATATAATGTGTATCAATGCTTGTTATCACATATTAATATTGTTTTTCTATGCACATTATTGTATACAATGTTTATTTGTATGTTCTTGACTTCATCTGTGCTCAGATAGAAACTGGTTAGCATTGATCAGTAGTCTATCCTATTTAACAAATTCAATACATTAATGCATTTATTGGTTTATTAAAGAGAAGGGTCCTCAGAGAATATTCAAAGTGAAAAATCCTCTTTTTTTGTTGCTTCAAGTATTATTAATTTTCTGGATCATATGTCTTTTCCATAAAATACCTTTGACTAATATATTTCCTCCTCTACGTTTAGTTTATTGCCTTCACAGTTACCAGTTTTCCAGAAGAATCCTACCTATTATTAAACATATTAATGGACCACTTTTTTTTTTAATAAGACCTGTGCACTATAGCGCTTCATGAAAGGCATAAATTATAGCAAGCAGTTTGCTACAGTGGAAATTTTTTTTAAACTAAAGCCTGAGCACCACAGAGATATCTGCAGTCAGGATATGAACTGCAGCAACTGTTTGCTACATTTCTAGGAAGCAGTTTGCTATTGTTTAAAAGAAGACTTTTTTTTTTTTAATTACAGTGTAAGAATGGAGGGTTGGGGGCAGGGCACAGAAATGGGCCCTGAATGAGTGGGGTGGCATGGGGTTGTTCTTTACTGGGATTGGGTACTGTGTGCAGATCTCTTATTTTTTTTTGTGCTCTTGACGTGAAGAGCTGAGGGGGTGGGGCTATATTTTGTGGGGCCAACACAGTGCACTGGTTGAGCCAGCTAAACTTCAGTGTGTACCATGTCAGGGCTAGCCACTCAACAGTCTAAACATTTACTCTAGATGATTTGATTGCATTGACAAATGTGGCAAAAGTGGGCATGGGTGTTTGCCGGTGATTAAGTGGGTTGAGGATCCAGTCTACTTTAATGACACCAGAGACCCATGCTAATGGTGGGAGGGGTTATGTGCCCCAATTAACCAGTGTGCCCGCCATAAAGCCCAGCAGCCCTGCATCAATAAGATATTGGCTGGCCGGTGTCCAGTTGCCCATCCTATGTTACCTGGGATAACTCTGTCAAGTGAAAGCTGGACATAAAACCAATCAACCTGCCAAATGTGAACTAAGGATTGCAGCACTCAGTATATGTTCACTGACAGGATAGAGCTTGGAAGTGGATGATATGATGGCAAGAAGGAAGCGGAACATCCTGCATATCCAGGAGACAAGATAGAAGGATAGTACAGACACTTGACTTGGGATCTACTACTCAGGAGGAGGACAGCCTAGAAATGGAGTGGTAAATTTGGTGATGGAGAGGCTTCAGACAACAGTGAGGGATATTATCAGAATTTGTGACAGATTTGTGACAGTCAGACTCCAGTGTAAGGCTAGAGCAGTGTTGATAATCTTGGCCAGTGCATCACAGCAGGGTTGTGACAATGAGGAAAAGAGTGCATTCAGGCAGCAGTTGGAGGACCTACTAGATAAAGCTGGACAACATGAGTTAGTGTTGATAATGGGGGACCCAAATGCACATATCGGGAAAGAGAACAGGATATGAGGACTTCCTGGGTCCACATAGGTGAGGCAACAGGAATAAATAAGGAGAGGCTAGATCTCTGTGTGGAAAATGGCTTGGTGATGACCAACACTTGGTTCATTAGGAGAGACCGTCACAAGATAACATACATGAGTGGCCAGCATGTGACTCAGGTACACTTCCTCCTAGTAAGGAAAGGGCACTGGAGTAGAATCAGTGATTATAAAGCCATCCCCAGAGAAAGAGTCAGTGCACAGCATAAACCACTGGTGGCTACAGGCAGCTACAAACAGTGGCAGAGAAGGCTCTGATGTCAACAGACACTGGGCTGAAGACCTAGAAGTTGACTGGAAAGAAAGCACATGAATTTAGGGAAATACTCGGGGCTCTAGCACCTCAGAAAGAAGAAGAGGAAATAAATAGAGTTGAAGAAGAATGGCAGTGCCTCAAAACAGCATGGTTGATAACAGAACATATGTGCAGCTGAGCCAGGTATGGAAATATGCAGAAGTCTAGGAAGTCATCAAAAGAAAGGAGGAGTGCAGGACAAAGTGGGAGACAGAAAAGTTGGACCATGTTAGTAAGGAGTACTGGCTGGTTAATGAAGAGAATAAAAGAGCAGTTCCAGTAACAAAGAGCAAGGCATCAGAGGTACTTTATCCACTTCTGGAAAATGAATCAGTAGATTGCACATAGAAACTCTAGCAGGTTGCAAGGTAAAGACAGAAAGATAAAGATGGTAGTCATCAAACACACTTCATAAGGGATGCCAGCAGCAGGAATCTGATCACCAGTCCACAGAGCATCAAAGGAGTACTTTGAGCAATTTCGAAATGAAGTAAACCCCACAGAAGCTGTACTGCCCCAGATGCAAACTACTATGAAAGAAGATGAGTAGCCCACCCTAGAAGAAGTAAGAACACCACTAAGGAAAATGAAGTCAGGGAAAGCAGCAGTCTCAAATGAGGTCATGGCAGATATGATCAAGATGTTGGGTGAGTTATGGGAGAAATAGCTCCTGAAGGTACTCATAGCAGTATAGAAAGAAAGGCACATCCCAGATGACCAGAGAATAAGCATACTTGCACCAGTGTGTAAGAGCAAATGGCACATTCACAACTTTGGACAGTATAGAGGTATCATACTCTTGTCACACTGTATGAAAGTTCTCAAGAGTGTCACTGATAAACAAATACACAGAGTGATAGAAAGTTCAGATTCAGATCAGGATGCAACATGACTGAACTGATATTTGCAGTGAGACACACAGTTGAGAAGAAGCTAGAGATAAAAAAAGAGTCCAGCTGGACATTCCTAGACTTGCAGAAATCATATGACAAGGTCCCAAGAAAGCTGAAATGGTTCTAAAGTCTAGAAACATTGGTAGACTTAGGGCAGATATGTACAAGGACCTAATGACACAAGTAGGAACAGTGCTTGGACTTACAGACTGGTTCCCAGTGGTAGTGGGTGTTCAGTTGTAAGCCTACTGCTGTCCATGTTGGTGATGGACTACTTAGCAAACAGGTCAGAGGGAACAGATCAACAAAGTTGATATATGCAGAAGATGTGGCATTACAGGCAGACTCTGAACAAAACCTTCAGCAAAGGGTAGGGAAATGGAATGCAAAATGGAGGTATGTTGGATGAAACTGAGTTACAGTTAAGATAGTTATAATAGCAGGAAGTGGGGGAAATTAAAAGAAGCTGAAAATTAGAGGGGATGCAGCCAACTGGCACAGAGTGTCAAAGGTAGTGTATGACAGAAGAATGCCAAAGAAGCTGAAAAGTGAGGTGTACAAAACAGTGGTGGGACCATTACTAGTGTATAGTAAACCTGGATAGTGAAAGCAGAGCAGCTAAGTGATGGAAATGAAGTGCCTGAGATAGGCAGTAGGATGCACACTATGGGAATAGTTAAAGAAATGAGGACATCAGTGCAGAAGCCTAAGTAGCTCCAATTACAGAGAATGTGAAATAGAACAGATTACAGTGGTTTGGGCACACGTACAAGAAAGCAGAAGCTAATCTGGTGAAGATTTGAGCTGGACAGGAATAAAGCAAGAGGAAACAATGGTATCCATAAAGAGATAGATGGATTGTGTGAAGGAAGACCTGTGACAGTCATGCATGATTGTTGAAGAAGGTAGGAGAGTGGCAGTGAATCAAGAGAGATGGTGCAATTCACTCAGCACCCTGACACTGTTGAGAAAATGGGAAAAAGTGGATCGATGGTGAGGTTGATGATTAATTCTTACTAGCACTTTCTTTTGTGTTTTTTTTTAATTATAACTTCTCCTGGTTTTCATCAGATTTTCTTCTAGCAAATTTGTTTCCTTTTCTTCCTTTGTCAGTATTTTCAGAATCACCTTCCTTGCTCATTCATTTATTCATGTTTTGATACCCACATTATTGTCCTGTTCAATGCCACTGCTGTAATTGGAGCCTATATCAATGCTCATTGGGTGTAAAGCACACTGGCGTACCTCACACATTTGACACACGGAATACATTTTTTTTATCACCCTCCTTCCTCTATGACAATTATTTTCAGTAATAATCATGAAATGAAACAACATAAAGGCCAGAAAGCAAAACAAGTGAAATTTTCCTTTTATTGAACTTTGTATATATATACTCACACCAGTAAAATAAATGAAAATATTACAGTAAATACAAGGAAAAAATTACATTATTGTATTCTTGAAAAAGGAAACATTTACTCCTACAACTGGTTTGTAGCAGTATAAAACATTATACTTTATGTTTTCGAGCCTTAACTTCTGCAAATTTATCAATGACTTTGTCAAAATGTATTTTCTTTGCACATTCCTGCTTAGCAGACGGTATAGCCAGATTTGTCTGTCTATCTTCACTCATAGTTAATTGAAGAGCACCTTTAATTAATTTTAATTTCAAAATGGACTTTCAGACTATTCAGCAATAGGTGCTGAATACTTAGCCCTTGTCTTTGAGCATACCACTCAACTGTCCAGATTTTTGCAGAATGCCCAGATTTTCATCTCATAAAATGTTTGTTTTGCTGTCAAATCAGTTAGGACTGAACTCATTAAATAATGGTATACACTTGTCATTCAGACTTCATTTCCTTCAGAAAATGCATACCAATATAAATCCCATTTTTCTAGCAACTTTCTAAGTTTAAACTTTATAAGAGCAGTATTTAAAACCTGTCCCTGTTTTTGGGCCTTTGACTCCATTATTTTTGGCTTTGTCCAGATTTCTTGTGCTAACAGGTTAAGAGATATGGCTCCCCTGACACTGCTTTCACGAGAGACAGACGTTACATTTTTTTTCAGTCATCAAGAAGATACTAATGTAGGAGTGGAGGATGTAGGAAGCTTGCCTTCACATTGATGATGCAGGGAAGACTGGAGCCTGACCACCCCCCCAAGCAAAAACAGTAAGCCTGAAAGTGGGTTAATCCTTGGTGAGTCATAGTGGAAGGATGTACTGCATCCTTGTTTAAAAAAATAAAGAATATACATTAAAATTAAGTTTGGCTTTGCTGCATTGCTGACTATTAAGCAGTGTAGTCACACTGTTTGTTTTCTTTCTCTAAATGTCCTGGTGATCCCTTCAGTAGTTTGAACATGTATATGCAAGCATTTCACTGACATCAAAATGAGACAATTCTCCCAACGACCCCTTTAACAATTCGCCCATGTATGTACAATCACCAAAATGAAATATTTCCTCCAACAGCCCATTCACCATTTTGTCATTGAATGCATAAGCATTCAAATGACACCAAAATGAAAGATTTCCCCCAACGACACCTTCAGCAGTTTGTTGATGTATGCACAAGCATCAAAATGAATCATTTCCCCCAACAATCCCTTCAACAGATTGTCTGTGTATGCACAAGCACAAAATGAATCACTTCCCTTTAAAGATTCCTTCAGCAGTTTGACCATGTATGCACAAGCACTCAAATGACACCAAAATGAATCATTTCCCTTCTCAAGATCCCATCAGTAGTTTGTCTCTGTATACACAAGCACCAGACTGAAACGTTTCACCCAAAAGATTCCCTTCAGCAGTTTGTCCATGTATGTACAAGCACCAGAATTAAACATTTCCCCCAAATGACCCTTCAGCAGTTTGTCCATGTTTGCACAAGTGGTCAAATGACGTCAAAATGAAACATTTCCCTCCAAAGATCCCTTCAGCAGTCATCTCCAAGTATGCACAAGCACCAGAGAGAGAAACATTTCCCCTCAATGACCCCTTCAGTACTATCTCAAGTACGCACAAACACCAGAATAAAACATTTCCCCCAACAACCCCTTCAGCAGTCAATTCCAAATATGCACAGGCACCAGAGTGAAGCATTCCCCCCACTGACCCTTTCAGCAGTCATCTCCAAGTATGCACAAGCACCAGCATGAAACATTTCTCCCAACAACCCCTTCAGCAGTCCATCCATGTATGCACAAGCACCAAAATAACTAATTTTCCCAAATGACACTTTCAGTAGTCTGTCCATGTATGCAGAAGCACGAAATGACATTAAAATGAAACATTTCCCCCAATGGCCTTTCAGTGGTTTCCCTATCTTACTTCAGAGACTAGTTTGTTTCTGTCACTTCAGACTTTCTCTCTGTATCACACTGTGAGACCACCCCCTCAACTAGGGCAGCTAATCACAGGTCTTTTTGGGGTGGTGCCTAAGCAAGAAGACACAAGCGGGGGGTGGAAGGCATGCAGAATGTCTTGGACATCCATTTCCCTTAAAAGGGGGACAATTATTGTATTAAAAATATTTTTTTTCAAATTTTAAACCACCCTTACTGTTTGCCCCCAGGGCAGCATTATACGACTGGGGGATAGTCCATAGCAGGATACAATTTGGAGGCTTACCAATTATAAGTATGTTTCTGGAATGGAAGAAGAGACTGGAGACCCTGACAAAAATCCATATGGACACAGGAAAGCATAGAGACCTCACACAAATGAAGCCTGGGTAAAAGCCAAACTAAAGTACTTTGAAGAAGCAATAATGTGTCGCTCTGCATCCCATTTTTCTCCTTATTTCTAAAGAACATGGGAGATGTTACTGCTTTAGAAATAACCCTGTCAGCATCAGCGAATTTCTATTTTTTTTTTTTGTTGTTTGTTTTACAGCATAGAAAAAAAGAGTTTCTATAACTGGTTTATAAATGTAACTGTGTGAATAACTATATATATATTTTTTGATTAGGTGGTTGAACATTTTAACAGCACACTTGTTAAACCTGAATCAGGCAGTATCAAACTATGGGCTGGGTTCAATCATCATCTTTACTGCACATTTCCTATAATATGGATTGAACACTAATCTGATAGAAGTGCTGTTCAGTAGCAGAGACAGTCTGTCAGTTCATGCTCAGTCCACTGCCATCAGAGGAATGAATGACTCATAGGAGAACTGTAAACAGCAAAAGTAGTCAAGTAAAACAAAAAAAAAGCACCAGATATTCCTTAAAACAATCAAACTTTATTAAACATAATTAGAGCAAACTGGCCTCCCATCAAGAAAAGAGCAAATTCTTTACACCTTCTTGTAACCTGAAGTGTCTCAACTGTTGTCACTTAAGGTAAATAACTTATAATATGAGTTGTAAATTAATAAGTCAAATAAACTCCAGTGAGGTAGTAGTGTTGAAAAGAACTTTAAACGAGTGAGCACTCATTTTCTGTTTTGATCATAAACTTAGAATGGCCATCTGTGGTTAGCGATGCAGTAACCTCAAACTCTTTAAATCCCTGTTAACCTGTGATAGTAAAGCTACGTCTGCATGTATATGCTTCTCCCACCCTCGGTAGCATAAAGCACTTCATACGTAACCTATGAGGACCTCCAGCAATAAGTTTTAGGTAGCGTCACCTGTAAGTTAGTGTCTTATGCCTTTTCAGTTATGTATGTCTTTTTATTTCCTTTTCTTTTGTAGTTCTGTTTGTAAATCTGTCTCTCTGTACCATTGCAGGTATATAAACACACACATAGTCTTTGCAAACACACACATAGTCTTTGCAAATGTGGTTGGGGTGTCACAGTAATAGTATTCACACTGCCAGGTGGATAGCCCTGCTGTGGACACACACACACACCCATATATATATATATATATATATATATATATATATATATATATATATCTATACACACACACACACACACATATATATATATATATATATATATATATATATATATATATATATATATATACACACACATATACATATACACACACACACACACACACACACACACACACATATATATGAAAGCTGTCTTGCTTTCTGCTGCTGTTCTTTGCCAGCTGGCACTGTCCTCTGTTCATACCTTGAGCAAGACCCAATCTTAATCACACTTATATTGCTTAACAAAGGTTGTCAGAAAAGTACTTAACAGGCTTGTCTTTTTCCCTGATATCGGAGTATTATCATTGCACGCCAAGCACTACCTATTGTATATGCAGCAGTAATTTTCATTTCTGTCTTACTTACACGTTTGCACACTAGTGTGCAAATTTACTGAACTTTATCACATAAAATCTGTTAAAAATATATGGTTGTTTTGTTGTTTTATAACAAGTAAAACATTACATGAGAAGTATGAGAGAATGTAGCTAATGTGTTTACTCAGAACGATCATTCTCATGTAACATAACCAGACTGCATGTACAGTACAATATTAGCTGACTGTAGCAATTACACCCATCAATGGTAAAACTTTTGTTTAGTCAAAACAGAAATTTTACCAACAAATGTGTTGTCTTTCTATTTGCAAGTCACTTTTACTATTTCATGAAAACAATATAATGCAAAAATGTGACCGTACAGGCGTGTTAAACTTTTTCAGAAAACAGATATGCACAGACATAGTAATAAAAATGTATTGGGAAGTGGATCATCCTTTGCAATTCTGCCAAATCTTCTGTACAGGATCATTGAGATGTCTATTAACTTTAATAAAAACTATAAGAAAAACCCAGTCAAACTAAAGTATTCACTGTATAGTACCTTAAACCTGTAGTGGAGGCCTGTGTGGTATCTGTAAATGACTCTTTAAGGACTTAACCAGTGTTCCAGCTACTTGGCTTTTGAATGCACGCTTTTACTTTTTTAAGTCTTTAGTAATACATTCTGCCTCGGAAAGTCAAATCCCACTAGCTGTAGCCATGACATGTTTCACCCCTTTTCTAAGCTTGTCAGTATACAGCATAAGTAGGGTGTTTGGCTGTATTTTGGAAACACAGAGCTTAAAACCAAGCCTGATGTCCTTACACATTATCGTGATGCAAACTATCCCAAATAGCATCCAACCAAAGGGTAAAAAAGTCACACAGACAAACCATTTAATAAGAACTATGAGAAAGACCAAGATAACCAGAGTCTTCACTGTGTAGTATCGTAAGCCTCCAGTAGTGGAGGCCCATGGGATATATGCAAATGACTCTTTAATGGCATACCAGTGTTTCTGCCACATGGCTTCTGAATACCCAGGACTTTTTTACTTTATAGTACTATTTTTTCTTTTTTTTTTTTTCTTTTTTTTTTTTTTTTGCCTGGTCATTTTTGTAGTTTTTATTACACAGCTTGTGTGACCTCTGAGTATTGTTGGAAATTATCAGAAACTGTTCCATGTAAAATTTCATGAATAAGAAAAGCCATCATGAGGGAAGCATCCTGGAGACATTCCAGGAACACTGTCCTGTGAGAAAATGAGAGAAATTTTCTATATGTTTGCCTTAAATCCCAGACTTGATTTTTTTTTTAACCCAGGCAAGAGATTCTTGACAACTTGTAAAAGAATCTGCAAAAATAAAGCAGTCGTCTAAATGTGGAAAAATTCAAATGCTGTGTAGCCTGCAGTGGGCTGTTGCAGGAACTAGGCAATTTAAAAACACTCTTGGAGCTTTAACAACCCAAAGGGTAAAGCAGAGAAATGAAAATGTAAACCAGACGCAGAAAAAATGACAACAGTATCTGAATACTTTGAGAACTGAAATGTGATGATAAGCACTTAAAAACTGATAAGTGGAATGAGAGGGATTTTGATATGAAGGTTTAGAAAAGAAAGGTCTAGGATAGGTCTCCAACTTCCTTGTCTTTTTTCTTTAGCACCAGAAAGATTCTTGAATAAAACACTTTTTCTATTTGATCTGAGGAAACAGATTCTATAACTGACATAGCATTTGATTTCATATAGGTGAAAACAGGAAGGTTTGATTCGCTGAATGTAGTGGAATCCATTCAACCAGGGAGAAGGGAATCCCACTGCCAGTTGTAGCTATTTTGAATTATTGTCAGAACCCAGCAGTCTAAGGGTGCCACCCCTTCATTTTTTTTCCGGACTATCCGGAAGTCAAACTGATTCTCCGGTAGTCTGGAAAACACTGTACAAACTCCGGTATTCTGTTTCAAAAAGGAAACAGATTATTGGAGTTTGTAAATCGGCTGATTTACTATGCTTTTTTTTACAGAAAAGCATAGTAAATCAACCAAAAGTAGGCAGCAGGAATGGAAAAAGAGGGAGTTCCTTGCTTGAGTGATGTCATAGTGACATCACAAAATGGGCAGAATGTGGGTGGGGAGGGGATGGGATGGGCTGGGTTACTGATGACGTGAGGGGTGTGGCTTTACTCCTGTTTTAGCCACAATGAAAGGTGGCAACCCTACAGCAGTCTGAAGTTATGTAGTGCCTGAGAGGGAAGTAGACCCAGATTTTAGGAAAGCTTTACTGGAATGCTGGGATGAGGAAGGGGAAAAGCATGATGACACATATAGTCAGTCGGCTTTTTTTTTTAGATTTTGTGTTGAAAGTTTTGGGCAATCCACTGAATTAACTCCCCCCTTTCATCAAATCTTTTAAGGACCTCAGAAAAGGAAGATTAATGTAATAACTTTATCTAGGGAGCTTTCAGAAGCTCAGCTTTGACATTCCCTGGTAAATTCAGAGAACAGAGCTAAACAAGCCTTCTCATCACTCACCTGCTAACAGATACTCTCGAAAAAGCATTAGTAGTGTCATAAGAACATTTTCAGAGAGTGTTTGGTTACCTGAGCCAGACAGGATATTAAAGAATTCAGAGATGTCTTAATCTCTGAAGAAGGAAGGTCAACAATTAACTTTCTCATATTTTCAAAGAGAGCCAGGAGAAACTTAGACATGTGAGACTGAGAGTTCACTAATTTGAAGGCTAAGGTGGAAGAAGTATAAATTTTCTAACCAACTCTATCAAAGGCTTTCACATTTTTGTCAGAAGAAATAGGGTTTGCTGCCATAAGTTGTTTAGCAGAAGATGGGTTATTGGAGAAGTTAATGTAGGGAATGATCTAGGGTTTGAAAAAAGAAAATTGTGGGCATTTTTGGGAGCAGGTGTCTGACTGCTTGGCAAACGGCTGGCTGCATGGAAATCATTCTCTGAGGCTGGCAAAAGAGGACGAACAGTGGAGGATGAGGAAAATCCACCTGAAGCATATCATAATACCTTTGCTCGTACCCCGATATCTTTTTGTTACCACTGAAATAACACCTTCATTCTGGCAATAGTATTTAAAAAAACAACTTTCAGGTAGGGAATCTAAAGAAAAAGTTTCTTCAGAGTAATGCAATCTCTCATTCTGTAGATCAGGAACATGAGAAACACAGTCTAAATCAAATTTCTGTCCGTTAGACAGAGAATCAGAATCTGAGAGAGGGGATCATCTTTTCCTTTTTAAATCAAGTGAAGACTCAGTAAGTAAAGACCAAAAGGCTTAAATTAAACCTTTAGCAATACACAGCCATTTCTTCTTGTCTGCCCCAAGTGTCAGGGACACAGGTGAAGAAAAATGCATACGTTTGTCTCCTTTTCCTGGGGAGACCCTTTAGAGCGGCTCCACAAAAGAACAACTCCCTCCTCTAATGCCAACAAGAGTGGTCCTTCCTTGCCAAAAGAGGACAGCTAAACAGCCACAAAGGGCATGCCTGCCTCTTTGTCCTTAGCGGCTTCCTTAGAAGCAATATCAGAGGGACTGATACAAACTGATCAGCAGTCCGAAGAATGTAATATGACCACAGAGCCATTCACCAAAGTTAAGGCAAAGAAGAAGCTGCAGTCAAGACTGAAGCAACTCCATTATAGCTTTTCGGTTCTTGCAGATCAGGGGTAAATGACAAAGAACCTGGAACTCTGGTCCATGTTTCTACCCAAAAAAAAAATGTCTGACAAGGGTAGTAAATCCTTGGAATAGTGCTCTTCCCTCTTGACTGAAAAATCAAGGTCTGATGTAAACTTTTTAGTGACAACCACTAAAATCTCTATTCCTAACTCCCAGAAACACATTTTGACAGAAAAATTAAACTTGCCCTCACAAAAGAGTAAAAATGAAAGTAATTCCTGAATAGGGAATTTATCTGTCCAGCTATAAAGAAGAGTTGTCAGACCCTCAGTCACTTAAAACTGCAGTAGAGAACCCTGTTCGACTTCAAAAAACTTCTGAGAGTTTGGCACCCCAAAAACTGACTTCATACCACTCTCCTCAAGCTGTACAAGGGAAAGCTTTGAAAGCTGGCCAGTTGTCCAGTCCTTGTCAGGATATGTCCCATATAGCTTAGGCTGCTGCAACAGTGATATAATGATGAATATACATGTTTTTCAGTTTTAAACCTGACAAATGTACATCTTTCATTTGTGTTTATGTGTCTGCATACAAATGCGTGAGTGTATCAGTATTCTGAAACCATTGTAGCGTGGAACATGTTTCTTTCCTCTAAGATGCATTGAAGAGTTGATTGTGAACTGTGCACGTGATGGACATTAGGGAGGAGACTGCCTCTTCACATGAAACACTAAAATATGTGGCTTTGGTTTCTTCAGTGATTGCCACCTTGGCATTTAATTAAACAGAAATAATTGCTCACCAATGTACCTTCAAACAAGTTTTGTGTAGCAGCCATTTTAGTTGCATGCACACATTGCAATATTAGAACTTAGTTGTTCAGTGTCATCATTTTGGTTACATTGTTAAGGGAAGAGGAGTTGGAAAGCATTAAGGGAATCAACAGATGAGATTATCTCATATGTGAGGGTAGCTAGATGGAAGCAGCAGAAGTGTAAGCAAGAGAGGTAGCTATGAAAGTGGGGATCTATAAGAAGGAAAGTTTGCAGCATAAAGGAAGACAGTAGATAAGAATTACTGGAAGAGGCGCAAAAGCAAGTACAGAGTTAGCAATACATGCAAACACAAACATGCAGAAAGAAAACTTAAGGGGAAATTAATACAGATTTGGAAGGAGTTCAAGAGGCGAGAGTCATTTTTTTCATTCTGGAGAACATAACAATGAGATATTATTAAACATGGTGTGACACAGTTGGTATTGTAATGTCTTGTCCCTTTTCTGGTTCATGTCTTGGGGAAATTATTAGCTCAAGCAACACATATTCTTCAAGGAAAAAACAGCAGGCTATAAGGCTGTAAATTAATGTATTGCAGGTAACTCAGAATATGAGCTCTTTCTAGAGCAGTGGTTCCCAAACTTTTATGGGCTGAGACCCACTTTCAAAAACGGTAATTTTTTGTGACCCAGTACTTGTTTGTAATGCATAAAAGGAAGGGGGTGAATAAAAAATCTCTTTACTAACTGCTTTTAATATCATTCTTTACTTTTTATAACTTGTAATATTTCCTCGAAAAAGGGTATCTGCAGCCAGCTCAAGCTGGTTTAAATTAAATAAGCCCATCACATTGATCCCCAAAAATGAATAAACACATTTCAAAGTGCTCAAGTCAAACACCAATGACAGATCAGCATTTCACATCTTATACTGTATGAGGGCGCCAAGTGGTTCACTTACATTTCGACCCAGAGGGCAGTAATAAACAAATAGGTCACAATTTCCATTACTCACCTGCAAGACCTTTTGGCCATGACCTGCAAGACCTTTTGGCCATGATAGGGCTTACAAATCACAGTCTACTGCTGTTTCACACTCAAAAGTACTATGGACACTTGTACAATCATAACATCAGCCACATTTTTAACGGTTATATAGGATTCTTCCATTATAAGTTCCCAAACAGCATTAATTTCAGAGCATGGGTTAACATTTCCATTAACTGGCTGCAGTAGTATTCACACACACAGACACACAGCTACCTTTTTTTCTGCTGTCACACAGCCACACACTCATACACACACCTACTTTCTCACACAGTAACACACTTTATCTCTCATGTGAACAGCTAGTTTAAATTACATACACACACACTTTCTCTCTCATACAGAGAAACGAACACCAGTTTAATTAACACACATACTCGTGCACTTGTACATTCACTCACAGTTACCTTGGCAGGGCTAGTTTAAATTCTGCAGTAAATGTGGACTGAGTTTACATATGCATCAGTGTGCATGCATGTGAAATGCTCATGGTCCCCCTTAAAGGAGAAAACACCACCACCACGGAAGTTTTTTTTTTTCTGGGATTTAAAGGGGGCATGTAAACTATTCTCATACTTTAATTATTAATTTAATATTAAACGCGACCTACCCAAATTCAGCTTGTGGCCCACACTTTGGGAACCTCTGTTTTAGAGCAATTCATAAGGCATACTTTCATAAAATTGAATGAGAACAGTCCTTCCTGTAATAGTTTGCACTGTCTTATTTAACAGTTCCAAGCTGCATTTCTGTTCACTTTAAGTAGTAACAGTTTTGTAGCCAGCAAGATTCAAGTAACTCGCCAACCAATAGCCGCTTCTTATCTGACCCCACAAGTTAAGTTTCTACTACAGCAGAGACTTCCAACACTTTTTTATCAACTCCTCAGTTCTGAAGTGCAGTATTAGTGCTCAGACTTTTCCCTTAATGGTTCCAGCCTCCCCTTAGGCTGTTCTTCTGTCTCCTGATTTCATTGAGCCCTTATGCGTAATCCTATCTACACCTAGAGGATTTGGGAATTTCCTTACACAGATATTAGTGACCTAGATATACCTCCAGGACTGCTTCTTCCAGTCACTTACCCATGGAGACCATTGTTTCTCTCTTCATATTTTTCTCTCTATCTCTGTCACTTTTTCTGTATGCTTTAAGAGAGAGTATGGCCTTCTCCATTCCGGACATTAATTACCCATGATATCACAGTATATAAATAAAATATTATATATATATGACCCACACGAACGGGTTTTTAGAGCAACAGGAGCAGCTAACCATGATGGCTGTAAAAGGAGCACCTGTAATTTGGCTTTGGGACAGTAATGAAAACTTTCAGATATTTTACATGATGTCCTAGTGAAAAGAGCTGGCTTTAGGTAGAGAACTGCAGAATAAGTACAGTTTAAAGAGCTGGCCAGAGAGCTAACACAGACAGAACAAGAATAGGTTGCTGTTGTTTGGAATCTTAGCCAGAAAACATAGTATCCAATTTTGCTTTTCCATCTGGGTTCAGATTCTGGGTTTTCAGACTCAGATCTGAGACCAGCTATTTCCAAAAGACTTCAGCCCCCCCAAGCTCCACCCCCTGTACCCATAATGCTTAGCTGACAGACTAACCTCAATGACAGAGTGCCTCTCTCCAAAAGTAGTTCCTTTGCTCAATCCAACAACCTGGTATCAACACCCAAACACCCAAGCAAAAGGAGGAAAACAACAGCTTCCACAACTGAGTAGACCAAGGGGTCAAGAGAACATAATACAGGAGGGGACAGGTGGGAAGGATGGTTGATTCGTATCAGATGTTGTCTTCCCTTTCAAACTGTATACAAACAAAATGTAGTCTGAGAGCCACTCGGATAGAGCAAACTTAGATACTGACTTTCCCAATTAGGCTTTAGAGAAACAAAACAACTGATTGGATTTTCTGAAGGACAGTTCTAAGCAGATAACATTTCAATTGCCTATGAATGTGGAGACAATGAAACAAATATTCTCCTTTATTTGAAAATATAGGGAAAAGCATTGGTAAGTGAATGGCCTGATTTAAATTTTTCTCCATAGCCACCTTAGGCAAAAAAGCAGAATCTGTTCTGACACCCTGTCTTTATGAAACAGAAGATATGGAGGTACCAAGGATAAAGCCTGTAGTTCTGACACATGCCTGGCTGAAGCAACAGCCACGAAGGAAAGAGTCTTCCAAGACAACAACTTCAAGGAAACTGTTGTTGATGGTTCAGTAGGAGGTCCAACATCTCACAGAGGAATAAGAGACAGATCTCACAGAGGAAATAAGGCAGCAATAAAAAGTTCCCTTGAGGAAAGCCTTTGAAACAGTTAAAGCTGCCACTGGTGTATTATCTTTACCAATGTGAAAATTAGAAGTCACTGCCAGTTGTACCTTGATGGTGAAATAACTAGTTCCTGAATGGAATAAGTCAGCAAGAAAATCAAGAATAGCCCGCAACATTGCTGAAAAGTGGTCCAGACCCTTACAAGAAGCCCAAGGAGCGAAGCATCTCCACTTGCTATCACAAACTCTGCAAGTAGACAGCTTCTGAGAAGAGGACAAAATATGGACCACTCTGTCTAAAAGCATGGGATCTCTGCTCTGGCTTTCAGTGGGGTTGGAGGAACCATGCTGTTCAAAGATTCATAGACTCAAAGTAAACTTTATTGTCATTTATGACCACATACATGTAGTCTAAATGAAATTCTGTGTATCAGTTCCTTCTTGAGATGACATACAGAAAGTAAAACAATGCATACAAGTAAAAGAAACTTTACAAAAGAGCATAAAAAAGAATTTCAGTACTTAAATGCAGAATAAAGATTGGGTAGGTCCAAGCCTGCTGGATGACAAATCAGATTTGGAATGGGATTCAGGACTCAGAGAGGGTACTTTAGAAGAGGCCATAGAAAGGGGAGCCACACCTATTAGGGCCAGAAAAGAGAAATGAGGATTACAGTTGCTCTTTAACAGGCAGCCTTCTGGTGAAACTTTATTATTAACAGAGTCAGAGGATATGCATACAGAAGACCTGGGAGCCAAGCATACAGAAAACTATCCCTGGATGACTCTCCCAGTGGGAGGGCTAAGGCATAATAGCTGCTGCACTTGGCGATGGATGGGGAAGCAAACAGATTGCAATGTAAAGTGTCCCCATCATCAACAAATCTGAGCAGCAGCCCTCAGATTTAGGGACCACTCATGAAGAAGGATGTTCCTGCTCTCCTGCTTAGACTGTCCCTTAAAAATAATGGACTTCTCTGTGATATACGTTCCTAACAGAACCAATAAGATGAAATTGCCCATTGCCAGATTCTCATGGCCTCCTGACAAAGAGGGGTACGATCAGGTTCCTCCCTGTTTGTTCAGATACCAGACGATAGACATATTGTCCATCTGTATTGAGATCACACCCTTGGGAAGAAGGTCCTGAAAGGCCTGCAAATCATGCAGGACCTTTCTCATCTCCAAGACATTGATGTAAAGATTGACCTCAGTTGTTATCCCTTCAAAATGTCCCCCCACCACCAGCTGAGAAGGGAGGTGTCTGTCGTGACTGTACTGTACAGGGGAGAAAAGCAAAAGGTCTCCTGGCTGACTCCAGGGGAGACTTCAACCACCACGTGATGTGGCTTTGGCAGATTTGTGTCAATATTCAGGGAAAATCCTTAGGATGAGTCAAGTAGAACCATTGTATCACTAGTGTCCACTGCCGTATCCTCATGTGGTATCACATTAGGGGACCACAACAGCCATGTGACCTAAAAGTTTGAGAAACATGGACGCTGGATGTTTTCTGTAAGACAGTAAGGAAATGGCCTGAAAGCGAAGGGTAGATACTCTGAGTGTTGAGAGTATTGCAGTTTGAGAGATCATGTTTAACTGATAACCTAGGAACTGCAACGCGTAGACTGCTTGAAGATTGGATTTCTGATGTTTTGCAGTGATTCCCAAGGAATGGCACAAGTGGAGTAAAAAGTCCCTGGCCCTGACTAGTGATGCCCTTGCAGGGGCGATGAGAAGCCACTCTTCCAGATACAGGAAGACCTGCAACCCAGCTGTTGTTTTCCTCCTTTTCTTTGTGGGTCCTTGTTGTCAGGTTCTTGGTTTCAGCAGTAGAACTATTTTTGGAGAAGGCCACACACTATTTGAGGTTAGGCTGTCAGCTTGACATTATGGGTAGAGGAGGAACTTGGGGGGGGGGGGGTCTCTTTTGGAATTGACCAGTCTTGGATCTGAGTCAGATCTAAGACCTGCAGGTTGAACCAGATAGAAAGAGACAACATGGATCTATTGTTATGAAAAGTACATGACTTTTGTTTAAAGTTTTCTGAGCAGTGAAACAAAGAACATTCACCAAAATCTAGTTGTGTGTACTTCCTAGGTCATCAGATCATACTCTGTATATGCTGTCCTGAATGATAAAACACTGTATTGTCTGCACTGAAAAGGAGACTTGTATGTAAAAATTGAATTTGCTGATGCTGCTGAGTTACACAGCACAGAGTAAGATTCAGCTGACAGCAGCATGCAGGATGACAACTTGGATTCAGCCATCTTGAGTTTCAAATAGAGTGCAACAAAATAAAATATTTAGAGAACTGAGGCGTGATCATCTCTTGAGAAGTCTGCACTCATCCACGAGATCCTGGAAAACTGCAGAACCAAGTAGGCTTAGGTCTATGGCTGTTTTGATATAATTTGACAATGAAGTGAAATGAAAATTATGTAGCCTTTAAAAAACTCTAATAAACTCATGATAATTTGGAATGGATGCACCCTTTGAGGTAAGAGGGGGAATTAAACAAAAATTGCCATGACAAAGTGCTTTTGAGTACAGGTTCATAAAAAATAAAGATGTACATAGCATCACAGATGTCATTATAGAAGTGATAATAGTAGTAAAAATGTAATCCCATAGTAAAAAATAGTACAGGATATTAAAAAGGTATTATACACAGCAACGACACATCTCTCATTTTTTTAACATAATTGTTGTAACAATCAATTCCAGCTTACAGTGTACACTGAACTGCTAGGAAATGCAATAGAAGTAGTTTTGCACTGCTTAAGCTGTCTCATGTTCACAGACAACCATTTAATCCTTAAAGAAGCTAATAGAGTATGGGAGAGATGTACATACACATTTTGCTTGAAGGCAAAAATCTCACTTGCAAACAAGGTTATTAAGAATACACACACTACATCTACTACACATATAGACCATCTTATGCTGAGGCACTAAAAAGCAATCTTCCCAAACCTCAAAGACCTCCTAAGCCTACAAATGGCACAGCTGTTCTCAGCAATCTCTAAAACACACACCAAAAGCAACAGCAAACACCACATGCATGCCTACATCCAAAGGCCCTCCAGGAACGAAGCCCATAAGGCAAGTAAGCACTTTACCTAGGTCTCTTGTCATAGAGGTGCCACTGTACGACACACAGATTCTCCACTCACCAGACTAAACAAGGAGAAGATAACAGTTATTTATCTGGAAACACCAAAATGAGCCAAACAGTGCATAAAAATCCACAAACCAACCACGAAAATACACTGCTATGGCTAAATTCTCTCACAGTCTTCTTTATTGAACAATTTAAACACACACTATAGGATTGAGCGCTTTCTTCCCTATGCCAAAAGACTTCATCAGAATATATCTCTCCCAATATTTTCCCCCCTTAAATACTCTGTTACAATTGTGACATCATCCAATTTACCAATCCCAATTTAAAAAAGGCCTTCGAAATTGTTCCAAAAAATAAGGGAAGGTATGGTACTACAAGATGTGGGAATTGCTCCCAATGTAAGTATATATGTACAGAAGAGAACATTACTATTAGGAACTCATTAAGAACTACGGTTAGATTTGAGAAGGGAAACTGCCAGACTATAGGAGTGGTGTATTTGGCTATGTGTAAATCCTGTCCCAGTTTCTATGTAGGTAAAACAGAGAGACGATTGAGGGACAGGCTATATGAACACACATATCAAATATCTACTAAGAATATGAATAATGCCCTGTATAGGCATTCTGCAATATGCCCGAATGGTACTGAATTTAGATTTGGTATTTTGGAAAGAGTGTTACAAAATCCTAGGGGTGGGAATTATAGAAGCCACATAGAAGAAAGAGAAATTAGGTGGCAAATTAAACTACAAGCAAGCCAAACCCCAGGTTTAAATGAATTAATATCAATCAAGCCCTTGCTGTATAAAAAAGTGGAGTCCATGAAATAAACACTAAATGGAAGTTTATATATATATATATATATATATATATATATATATATATATATATATAAAATGTTGTTTTATATACAAACATTGATATGTAAGATATTATGTAAAGGCTTTTTAGTGAACTGTTATGCATTTTAATATAATGTTTTAAGTATTTTTACAATAGAAGTTTTTAAAATAGAAGCATGTTGCACTTTAAGTATTTTATTTTTTTGTTAATTGGTAAATTGGATGATGTCACAATTGTAACAGAGTATTTAAGGGGGGAAAATATTGGGAGAGATAGATTCTGATGAAGTCCCTTGGCATAGGGAAGAAAGCGCTCAATCCTATAGTGTGTGTTGAAGTTGTTCAATAAAGAAGACTGAGAGAGAATTCAGCCGTAGTAGTGTATTTTCGTGGTTAGTTATTTATCTGGAGCCAGGATTCCCCAGGTTATGCATGCACTCAAGTTAATGCACCATAGGTAATAATATGATTCTGCCATTTTCCATGCTGGTGTACATGACCTGATACATACTTCACTGGATTATATGACGAGAGAGGAGTTACAGATCTCTCTGAATGTGTCTTGGGGTAGGTATGCACCTTGCAGTGAGCAGCATTCTACATTTGCCAAGGATGATGCCACAGTATGAATAAAAAATGATTGACTTTAAACAATTGGCTTAGTTTCTTGTCTCATTCCATGGGGATTCAGTATTTGTCAGAAAGGGAGGACATGGTGTACAAACCACATTGCTTTGCCAAGAATAGTCTTCAGCTGCCACCCCCTGGACTTTCAAATATTGGCCAAAATTTTATCCACACTCTTAGAGCCTTTTTTAGACAATGCCAAATTGACAAAACTATTAACTTAGCAAATAAATCCCACCTACAGAGGTTACTGTTCAGTGAGAGCCTTAACAAGAAACTCCACACCATACAAGCTCTCCTCACTGTATTAAATGTAGACATCTGTGCCTTTACCAAGATATGGTTTAAAGCACTGAAGGTACTCCAACAGTACAAGGCTTCAGTGCCTTTCAGACATTTAGACTATCAGACGGATAAACAGGGACTAAAGGTGGAGGTGTCTTGATTTACAACAGCAACAAGTATACCTCGAGGGTGGTCAAATAGGAAGATGCCCTGGAGTTCATCCATGTGCACATCACCATAGATAAAGTCCCTTACGATAGCCTAGCAAGTTATAGGTCACCATCTATGCCTCAAGAAATCCCATAATTCATACTTAGACCTGCTGGTGGCAGTCACCATCTAGTCAAATATTATTCATGGGAGACTTTAACTGCCCATTTATAAAGTGGAAAACATACACTCCCTGTAAATTACAAGCACAACATTTCCTGGATTTTACTAACACAAATACCCTTGATGGACTTCCAAGATGGCTATGCACTGAGTAACAGATTAGTTCATCTCTCACAGTGTGAAAACAGAAACTCAGAAAAGGCAGCCAGTGAATTTGACTTTTGGGCAAATTTCAGTTACTGGCTAGTAAGTGCACTGTCTGGATGCCAGCAAAATTTAGAGAACCTGAAAGAAAGTCAACCACAAAAGGTGACTGGAAAACACTGGCTGGGAAGAATTCTGCAGCTGCTCAGCAAAAAGAAGTTCAAGCTTCAGCTTTAGTGCAAAACATGACTTTCAGTAATCTAGAGGAAAAATGAGTAAAATGTGCTCAGAGCTGATTAAAATAAATGAAACACTGAAGGAGTGTATTAACTCAAATAACAAAAGAGTGGAAAATGGAAGAAGCTTTAAACAGATATACAGATGAGCTGATAAAACTACAAGCATCAAAGGGTGAAATGAAGAAAAGGCTGGCTCAGTATGTAACTGCTCAAGAAAAGATGTTTCAAAAAATGGTAGAATTAGAGGACAGAGTGTGTAGGGGAAAACCTGAGATTTTCATCTGTAACAGTCAAACTGGAAGGAAGTGACTGCATTTATTTTATGAAAGAACAACTACGCAACTGGACTAGTATTCAACAGCAGGAGTTGTTAATTGAAAGGGCACATTGTGTGTATGTGTGCCCCAAACCTGGCCATGGAAAAGTAGCCAAGATCTCTAATAGTAAAAATGCAATCTTATAGCAGAAAGAGTTGATTCTGACAAAACTATGGCAGCTGGACAAAGTACTAAAAGTTGGAGACAGTAGAGTTTGTACAAAATGATTACAGTAAGCTCTCAGTTAACCGGCATACCGTGGGGATTGGTAGATGTCGGATAACTATAGTTTCTGGTTGCTTGAGAATTACTATTAAAAATAGGCCTAATACTGTACCCTATATTATTTGTTTAGTTTGAGTTGTTCTCAGGTTTGGGGGAGAGGGAATTTATTCCTGTCTTCCTTTTTAAAACTCTGAACTCAAAAAAAAAAAAAAAAGTAAGGTGTTTCTGCGGATGGAAAACAGAAAGTACAACACATGAAAATTGTACTGTATTTCTTCAATTTTTTTTTTTTGTCCGTTGCTTGAGAGAGCTGGTTGCTTGAGTTCCGGTTAACTGAGAGTTTACTGTACTCACTGTACACCAGTAGTAATGAATTTATTCCAGCAATCAGGGAATGTCAAGAAGTAGGTGTGAGATTCAAGCTGCTGTATCCAGGTATCTTCAGAATACTTTTTACGGGGGGTTCAAAGTCATTTTTTGATGAAGAACATGCTAAGAGGAAATACAAAAGTTTATCCAACAAAAACTAAACTATCAAACAGAAGGGAATTCTGCTTCTTATTCTTCTCATAGTAAAGCTCATAGAGAGACTATGCCAGTGAAACCTTTTCCAGTGCTCCAAAGGAAAATGCTTGAGAGACATAAAAAACAGGAATTAACTAGAAGAACCAGGAATACATTAGAAATTAACCAGAGGCTGGAGTTGGGAGATGTAGAATCAACACGAAGAAAAACAGCAACTCTGAAATTAATGATAAATGTGGAATTACAAACCTAAATGTGAGATTACAAAGCATCAGTCACATTTCTGAAATATGGCAGAATAAAAAAACCTGTAAAGATTGGACTTTTTTTACTTTGTTACACTTGTAGGGAACCCCAGGGTATATGCTCTACTTCATGTCATTAGTGTTTGGAAGAACATTAAGAAAAGGGGAAGATGAAGGAAAGAGGTAACTGTAAGTAAAACAATTTTTGTTTTTAACTATATTTTTTTAGAACATTACATATTTATTTATTTATTGATATTCGATTACCAGGAAAGTCTGACTTACTGGGTAAAAGCCCATTTTCAGCAGAGGACTGGGGGAAAAAGCTCCAAATTATTATAAAACATTTTAGCAACAATAATTTTACAGTCTTCAAAAATAAAACAAAACATCTGCAGTTTAAATAATTATAACAAATTAGTAATAATATAAAAACAGTTAAGACTCAATACAGGTATATGATAATTGTTTAATATTTATTGACATTTTAGTATGTAGAGAAATTAAAGGTAAGTTACTCTAATATGAACAGGAATTGCAATATGAAGTGAGGGAAAAACTGGGGAAGAGAATTTGATAGAAGTAAGGAAGTAAGTGAAGAAGGGAGAGAGGTATAAGGAATGAAAAGGTACTTGTTCACATTTAGGGATATAGTTTATCCCTAGTTTTGAGCAAGAGCAGAGCAAAAATTTAGCTAGGTATTTGTTCATAACTCACTGGACCGCCAGTTGGTTCATGGATAGGACCCAAGAAGTCAAGATTGGTGAGACTGCCTCTACCAAGAGACCTGTCAGAAGCAGAGTACATCAGGACTCAGTGCAGTACCCACTCCTGTTTGGCATCTACTTCTCAGAGGTCAAGGCTAATGTCAAGGGTCTCTGGCTCACCAACTTTGCAGACATCTGCAAATTGGGAGCTATCATAGATTCTCCCCATGACACTAACATACTGCAAGATGGTCTAATACAAACAAATGACTGGTGACAAAACCATGGATTAAACCTCAATGCCAAAAAGTGCATTATAGTGCCTTTTGGGAAAACAAGTCTATCAAGGTTAATTACTGCATCAATAAGACATCCCTAAGTGTTGGCCCAGTACTTAGGGATGTAGCTACATATGTATACAATAATCTGGCCTTTGACCAACATGTAGCTAACGCAATAGGAAAATGATTCTGTCACCCATCTTATAAGAAAGGGTATAGCATCCAGGTCCAAGGAAGTTATAATGCCACTTTACTCAACCCTTATCAGACCCATCATTGAGTACAATGCCTCCTTCAGCATGAACCTGACCAGGTATATGCAACAGTAGGAACACCTACAGAGGATCCTCATCAAAAGAATTCAGGTTATTAACATATTCACCTGTAGAGATCACCTGAAAGTCCTGTCTTGTCTCTTAAAGTTACTGAGAGGTGATCTATGCCTGGCATACAAGGCATCTTCAGATCCAGTCCTGATGGACCTTTTGCATATCTGCAAAACAAATAGCACCAGAAACACTAGATCCAAGGATTTAAGCTTTGCTTGTGGAAAATATAAATTGAATATGTTGGTGAGACAGATATGTGTCTCAAGGGATTCTCACATTCTGGAATAGGCTTCCTAGCCATGTGAAGCAGAGTCCATCCCTAACCCTATTCAAATGTAACCTTAACCACTGAATGGAAAATTGAACATTCATCCTCAGTATCTCTGATGGACAAAGCTAGGCAGTAGATATTCCCTATCTAACATAGCTACCTCCCACTAAACCTTTAACAACCTCCTAACTAACATACCCTCCAAACAAACACCCATATTACGTGGGGAGTTGATTTGGTTGGGTTGCAAGGTTAGGCTTATAATGGGCCATGGTGGACTTTAGCCTAGTATATACCTACGAACGTATGTCTTAGAGGCTACATTATCTCCAAGGCATCATACTGAAGACAAGCCTTGAGTCAGTCTTTGTTTCTCTCAACAGAAATCCCCTGTGGTGCACAAATTATCACCTTATGTTCAGGTAGTAGCAGATAAATAATATCTAAATTCACTCTGAACTCCTAGTACTGAATTCACATCCTCTATCCCAAATATTTTCATAAATTTCTTCCTTTTTGGTGTATTTTCCCCTTCTGTGCCCCCAGACACATCATCTCTGTTGCAAATCAAATTCCAGTCCCTGCCTATAAGTAATATTCCTTGCTGAAAGCTGATTATTTCTCCCAAAATTTTCTTAAGCTTCATTATAGCAGTTTTAGGCAGAATATAAGTACATGCATCCTCCTCCCTTGCCAGTAGCCCCTTAGCACTACAAATCTACCATTGTTAGCTTTTTATCTTCTTCCATTACTACTGGAGCTCGTCTTGCAATTAATGTAAGTACTAATATAAGCACTCCTCTTTTCTTTTGTCCAAGGTGTTCCGCTGAATAACAATCCTGAAAACCTTTCTTTATTAAATTCACATGTTCATTTCTTACCAAGTGTGTTTCCTGTAGCATAGCTATTTGCAGTCTACATTTTAATATAGTTCACTACTCTTTCTTTTTTGTATTTATCTGTGAGACCATTGCCATTTAAAGACATTTCAGAAAGCATCATTGTATTAAAAAGTTATTGTTCCCACCTTTTATGTATAACAGTTTTTTTTGTTAAATGTCTAGTTCCATCTATTGTGTTACATGCATACACTGTTTGGCAGGTTGATCTTTTATACAGTTGTTTCTTGTCATATCCATTTGAGCCTATGTCACATCTTTCAAGACTTTTTATTTTCTTGAAAGCCCTCAAACAAAAAAAAAAAACAAACACACCTCCAATACCCCATCAAACCTATTAACTTAATAATAACACACAAAACTATGTACATCTACCAATATTGAAATGTTACCATCCTAATAAGAACAAATGTTCCAAACTGATAACCACACTCACAGACTTGAGTTAACCTAAAAGAAAAGTTATCCATGTTAAGACACTTGGTACAGCCTGTTCTACTAAGTGCTGTCTCGTTCTGTCTTATCTTTTAGCTCTCCTGGCTAGGAAAACACTTGAATGGTTTCAGAGAACATCATCTCCTAGCCATTTCTCTTTGTCAGATTGTCTCCTAGAGACATGAGGAACAGATACAGAATTGCTACTAAACATACATTTATTTGCTAGAAAAAAAGCCTTATAATAATCAGTATTCTTTTTTCATGTATTTGTTTTTTCTTCATGTGTTACTAGATCAAGCTAAGGACCTTAATCCAGTTATTCCCCTATGCAAGAATAGAAAAATAACATTAATATTTATTTTGTCATGCTCTTTTAACTAGACTTTTTTATATACATTTCAGCATTTCAGGGCCTACATTTCTTAAAACTGAACAAGGAAAATGAGAGAAGAAGGGAGAAAGAAAAAAAGGAGCACCTCTTTACATTAGTATCCCCATGACACTTAAAAGTAACTGAGAAAACTTTATAGCATGCAAAGAAAATCATGCACTATAAAAATAGCACCATTATGAAAACAAAATTAGTTTTGTTTACAGTTAACTTTCTCCCTCCTCTTCCCCTCGCCTATTTTTTCGAACATTAATGAGATGAAGTAGGGCATATGCTTTAGAGTCCCCTACAAATTTAACAAAGTCCAAAAAAGTCCAGTATTTCCAGATTTTCTTGTTCTGTGATATTTCATAAATATAATTATTGCTTTATAATCCCACATTTGTCAATTTCTAAGTTACTGATTTTATTCATGTTCATCTCTGTCTCCCAAATCCTGTCTCTGCTTCATTTCCAACTTACTCTTGATTCTTCTAGTTGACTCTTGTGCTTTTTTTCATTCTCTGAAGCATTTCTGTTGAAACATTGGAAAAGGTTTCACTGTCACATTCTGTCTGTGGTCTTTATTACCAGAAGAACAAGAAGCAGAGTCTCCTTCTTTTTCACAGCTCACTTTTTGTAGGACAAACATTTGTATTTCTTCCTTGCATGTACTTCATCAAAAAATGATTTTGTCCCTCCAGGGGAGAATATTTTGAAGATGGCTGGGTACAACAGTTTAAATCTCATGCCTGTTTCTCGCCATTCCCTGAATAGTGGAATAAATTTACTCCTCTTCTGCCTGGTGTACAATGAGTATTCATTCTCCACAAACACTGCTGTCTCTCACTTTTAGTACTTTGTCCTTCTGCCACAGTTTTGTCAGAATCATGTCTTGCTGGTAGGATTGCATCTTTACTATTAAAGGTTAGGTTGCTTTCTCATAGACAGGTTTAGAGCATACACACGATGTTCACTTTCATTTAACAACACCTGCTGTGAAATACCAGTCCACTTGCTTATTTGTGCTTTCATAAAATTAACATAGTCTGTTCTTCCCAGTTTCCCTGGTACAGCAGAAAATCTTAGGTTTTCCGTACATGCTTTGTACAGTAATTCTATTACTTTGTGAAACATCTCTTCTTGAGCAGTTTCATATTTAGCCACCTTTTCTTCATTTTAGCCTCTGATTTTTGCAGTTTTATCATCTCATCTGAGTATCTGTTTAAAGCTTCTTCCATTTTTTCCACCCTTTTGATGTTTGAGTTGATAAATTCCATCACTGTTTCATTTATTTTAATCAGGTTTGTGTGCAGTTGTCTTATACGCTCCTCTAGGTTACTGGAAGTCATGTCTGAAGCTTGCACTGCTTTTTGCTGAATAGCTGCAGTACTTTTCCCAGCCAGTGTTTTTTCCTCACCTTTTGCAGCTCATTTTCTTTCAAGTCCTCTGTATTTTCTTTTTTCCCTGGCATCCAGACAGTCCCCTTACTAGCCAGTTACTGAAATTTACGCAGAAATATAAATCAAGTAGCTTTCTCTGCTAAGTTTCTATTTTCACACTGGGAGAGCTAGAATTAAGCTGTTACTCAATGTGCAGCCATCTTGGAAGTGCCTCTTTATCCTTGAAGTATGCTGTCCTGTCTTGAGTTCTAAATTTTATGCACACAGCTGGTATTATGTATGCCTTGTGTTTTGCTTTACACTTGTACCTTCTACATAATAAATAAGTAAAAAATAAGAAACACACACTGTGGAGTACTTTTCCATGAGGTATATTCTTAACCATTGGATAGTAAGTACCATACCTGTCAAATATGGAAATAACATTGCTTTCTGAAGTAAAAAAAATATATAATGAATGTTAGACTTTCCAAGTTTGGAAAATTAGTACTTATTACTACTGCTTATTTCTACTAAGTTGTTCTGTAAGTGTTTAGGTGTAATGTATTTAATACCAGCCAGTTCATAGGTGGCCCTGGAGCACTGATGATTTAAAGTGACAGTGGACATTATGTAGATGGAGGCTGAGAAAATCACTCCCAGGGAAACAATATAAAGCTTGTTAGTAGTTCATAAAACTTTGCTCTCTGTTCTGTACCATGTATATAGGTTCATAGGTGTATACTAGGCTAATGGCCCTAGAGCCTTTACAAGCCTAGCCCATAGAAGTGCCCTGGCATCGTGCCGTCCGACGTTCCCAATGCCTCTATCAAGTAGAGCCACTGGAGTGATCCCTGGGGTGAACTTTCTATTTCCCATCCACTCATCAAGATTTCTGTTGAAGAGGGCCAACGAGCTGCTCTGCTTGACATGTATGGGAAGTCTATTCCAGAGCATGGGCAGTCTCTGGGTTATGAACATGTCCCCTCAGCATGTTCTGTTGATTGTGGTAATGAGGTTGAGGTCTCTGGAGCATGTGGTGTGGAGGGATTGGGATTTCCTTAGGTGTAGCATTTCTAACAGAGCTGAGTTAGACATGGCTTTGTAAGTCAAGTAGAGATCGCCTCTTAGTAGACAATATGAGACAGAGAATAGCTAGAGTTTTTTGAGTCTGTCCATGTAGGACATGTGTTTAAGGCCTAGGATCCTCTTTGTGAGGTACTTTTGTGGCTTTTCCAGCTGTTGTGTGGGTCTAGTGAGGTACATGCCAAATGGGGCATTATATTCGATGATTGGCTAATGAGGGAAGAGTAGAGATAGACGATGACCTCTTTCTTCCTGTATGCAAAACCCTTGGTAATGAGATGTGCCAAATAGAAAGACTTTCTGACCACAGTGGCAATGTGGTCAAAGGAGAGGTTGCTGTCAACCTGTGTTCCCAGATCTTTAATTGATGTGGTAATTAGTGGAACTGAGCTTTTCCCAAAGGGGATGACTGCGCATTTTTGACATTAAGCTTAGGGCCATGGTTTCGACACCAGTCATTGGTCCCAATGAGGCCTTTCTGTAGGATGTCTACATCACTTGGGGAATTAATAATGGTCCCAACTTGCAGTCATCTGTGAACTTGGTCAGCCAGAGTCCCTCCATGTTGGCCTGGACTTCTGAGAAGTAGATGCCAAACAGGAGAGAACCCAGGACTGATCCCTGTGGGACTCCAGTCGTGACTGATCGACAGTCTGACTTGGAGTCCACTACTTTCACACTGTGGATTCTATCTGTGAGCCAATTTGCAACCCACCTAGTGATATAGGGGTTGATGCCTAGTTTAGTGAGTTTGTCAATAGTTCCTAAGTGGGGAATGGTGTCAGAGGCCTTGGCCAGATCGAGGTAGTCTTATGAACTTCCTTGCCCTCATCCACAGCTCTGGTGACTGACTCAAAGAAGTCAACCAGGTTGAGAAGGCATGATCTACCTTTCACAAAACCAAATTGCGTGGAATCTAGAGTTTTAAGATTCCCTATATCCTTGTTAATTATGTCCATGATGATGCACTCCATAGTCTTACACATCAGACTCGTCAGGCTAATGGGGCAATAATTCCCAGGGTCTGTAGTCGCTCCCCCTTTATGGAGAGGGATGACTGTAACAGTGCACCATTCGGTAGGGACAAAGCCTGAGGTGAGGCTGTGATTGAACAGGGCACACAGATGTGGTGCCAGTTCACTTTGTAGTTCATGTAGAACACATCCAGGGATATTGTCGGGTCCCATGCAAACTGTATTCTTGGCCTTCCACAATTCAGCTTTAACCTTGGCTGCAGTAATGCTGGGTGCCTGGCATTCCTCCGGTATTGTGATTGATCCTTTAGGGAAGACGAGAGGGGTAAAGCTGTCACTGAATCTGTCAGCCAGTATGTTGGCAATATCTGTTGGCTCAGTATAGGAAGTATCATTGTGTAGTATGTCAGAGCAAACCTGGGTATTGCCGTGGAGATTCTTGATATAACTATAGAAGGCTTTGTGGTTGTTTTTAGCGTCTGCCACAATTCTGCCTTCATAGCTGGCTTTAGAGGTTTTGATGAGGGATCAGAACTTTTTGTTGAGACTAATAAGGGAGTTTTTCCAGCCTTGGGACTTCACCTTTTTCTGCAACAGATTCTTCCTTCTGTTGTACAGTTTATTAATGGCAGGGGACCACCAGATTGGCTTCCTTTGTTTGGAGGAGAGCATCTTGGTTCTGTTGGGTATGGCTAGTTCCATGCATTTATGTACGTGTTTTTACAGCACATTGGTGTATGATTCGGCAGTCATGCATCTATTTTCCATTGACATGGGGTCCGTGAAGTTAGCCACCTCTGTTTTTAGGAGCCCAAAGTCAGCTTTGGAGAAGTTTTTCATGGTGGTTACCTTTGCAGGGGGTGTGGGTGAGATGTGGATTTCCATGGTGATTAGTTTGTGGTCAGATCTAACCATGGAGGAATTGACTATTGGTGTAGAGCAATGGTTGCCCATGTTAGTAATATCCAGGTCAAGAATGTTGCTTCCTCTAGTGGGGGTAAGAATGAGCTGGTCCAGGACATTGGAATTGATGAATTCCAGGAAGCGTTGGGCCAGTGTATTGGTGCATGAGTAGTTTTCCCAGTTGATGGAGGGGTAGTTGAAGTCACCTAGTATGAGAGTGTTGGGTTGGACCATAATAGTTTCCAGGGTGCTAAGGAACGTGGAGTGAGAATCTTGGGACATGGTTGGGGACCCATAGCAGGCTACTACCTGAATCGCTGTCTTACTCATTGTTAATTGTACCTGACGTATCTCAGATGCATTATGCTAAGCTACTAGTCTGGAGGTGTTTATATCCTTTAAGAATATGGAGACACCACCACCTTCAAAGCTTCGGTCCATGTTCTGGGGCCGAAAGATGTGGAATGACTTATAGCCTGGTAGTGCAGGGGTGCTTTCTGCTGCTTTAAACCAGGTCTCCGTTACAGCACAAATGCCGATGTTCTCCATTTTGAGGAGTTTTTCGTGCAAGTGTATCTTGAGATTTAGACTTTTAGGAGTGAGCAACATGAACCTCAGATTGCATTTATTTATAGCTGTTATGGTGGTAATTTGGTCTTTGGAACACTGCCTAAAAAAGAAACTATAGGGATGGCAAGAACCTTAGCCAGTATCTGGAAATCCAGGGGTAACAGATGCAGGCCATCTGTGGCAAAGCATTGAGGTCTGTCAATCATGTCATCCCAAGCAGACAGATACTGGATCCCTTTAGAATGACACCAGAAACTTAGCCAATTGTTGAAGTCAGTCATCTTCTGCTTATACTGCAGTATCATTCTGGCGATGGTAGGATGCTGCTCAGGGCTAGGGTCATACCTGCCTGGGCCACATAATCCTAGAGCTCCTCCATGTCTCTCTTCATCTAGTCCAGGGAGGTGTGTCTCAGGTCATTCACACCCACATGGACATTGACAGAGTCTTACCTGTACTTGTTGTTGAGTGACCTGAGTGCATGTGTTATGTGTCGGATTCTGACACCTGATAGACAGCTGACTGTTACCTTCTCCTTATTCAGCCTAGTGAGTGGGACATCAGTGTGCCTCACTATCGTGTCACCTATGATTAGTGTATTGGGCAAGCTGTTTTGCCTTAGGGGCTTAGGTTGAGGGGCACACTGTGTAGGTGAGCTGTGTGTCTTGTGCTTTGTGCTGTGTTGTGGTGGTCGAGTGTGTTCCTGCCTTGGAGGTATCTGCTGCTTGGGTAGATTTCTGTTGAGTGCCTCTGCATGTTATGTTATGTTAGAGCTGTGATGGTGGGCATTCTGGAGGGCTATGTGTTGCATGTGGTGTGGTGCAGGTGTTGACCTTCTCCTCTTGACCAGCGATTCCAGTCTTGGCTTGAGAGTGCATGGCTTCCAATTTGGATAGATAAGTGCATCTCTCACAAATCTGAGTGTTGGGAGGTAAGAGGAGAGGGTTGCCTGTGTACATGAGGCAGTTGCTACAGTGCCTCAGAAATCCCAAGTTCACCAGGTTAATAGGAGAAAGCACAGGGAACTGACCTTTAGACATGCCAGGAGGGATGGTCATTATTACTAAGTACTAGAGCTGTTTCCTTATATATTCCTTTTACAGGAAAAATGTCACTCAAGGTGTCATATACACACAGACGCTTGTATGAGTATTTGTAACCTGCTATGGACACAAGTACATTTTAAAGAGCTTCTGAAAATGTCTGTTGTTAGTACATTTTTCTTGTGTTTCTGTTTGTTCTAGAAACACCTTCTAAGTCTGTGTAGGATAGCTGCATTCCCAAAGTGCCATGAACAGTTCATTTTAATTAACAAGACTTTGAAAGAGGACTACTCTAAGCACAAAATAATTACCTGTAAGATTCAGGCTTTTGTTTGTGGTAATTACAAGGTATTGTGCTGTTAGAACCTCCCACTTAGACAAAAGTTCCACCTGCTTTAACATTAAACTAGCATTATCTTCCATTAACTGGAGTAAACAGGCCTACTTATTTTATTTTTGGCTAAGTGAATAGATTATGAAACATACGTACATGTGTTTATTCTTTTTTCAGAACAAACAATGCGAATGTTAGGTGCTGCTTTCATTAAGTTGGTAAACTATCAGTCAGGTGACTCCAGTTGATTCCACTTTCAGATACCAGCACATGTTTTAGCCATACAGAAGCCTTAAGGAACCTTGAGAAAACAGCTTTGCTTGTATTTGCTTCCTCTCATTGGTTGAAGAATTCATTAAAAAATGGACAGAGTGTTTTTTGCATCAGTGATTCTTAAACAGCAATGAAGGATATATTCATGTGAGAGTGAATGAATGAATGAAAAATGTCACTAATTGCTTCTCTAAAACATGGAAGAACTAAATGCCCAAAAGACTGTCTTCTCTGTCTTGTACTGCACTTCTGATAAATAGCACCTTTTAATAAATAGCACCTTTTAAGGCAAACAGCTTGATGCATGATTGAACTCATAAGACGTATCACACAGGGCTACCTAAAAGAAAAATGAAGCTGATATTGCTTATGATTAAAAAATACAAAAAATCTCCTTTGTCACTTGCAAAGCTCAGTAAACAGTACTGGATTCATGTACAGCAAACTTGCTTTTTTATTGTTTCTGTCTCTAACTAGCCCCTTGTTGAGTATTGGCTGTTGCAAGGGTTCAGTTTTTCCTGAGGTCATTTACTGTGAAATACCTGTGTCTAGTAAATGGAAAGCAGACTTTAGTATATTAGAGCTACCATGTCACAGAATGGCTAATTTTTCAACAAGCATGGTAAATTAAAACTAGCTAGTAACAGAATGGATGCTTTTTTCCCTTCCTCTTTGGGTATACTACACTCCCTTATGCCCCATGAGACTTTCGGTTGGCCACTGGTGACTTAGCATTTACAGTGTGGCATGTGGTGCCTTTCACAGTAATTATTCCATGATGTCAAAATAAGCCTTGTCAAATTGCTGAAGCCTTAAGTTGCAACAGGATCCCAGCACTAGTCATTGTGGTCCATCCTCGGTGTTCTACAAAAAAAGTTACTAGTTCTATACCAGTCAGTTTTATTATGCAGTCATTCTCCAGATTAGTTCCAGTAAGTGGAAGTGAATGCTAAATTATTTTATTGAACAAAATTGGCAACTGAATCCCCTAGTACTTTGGTTATTCCTCTTATCAGCCCCATAGTATGAGTTGTATAGTCAATGTTTTTGTGCAGTATACTAATCTAACATTTTGATCTACAACTGTAATAATATTTTGTTGTTAGCAGAAATTCCTTGAATGTTGGTGCCCTTTATTACAGTAGTGAAAAGCTCCACTTCAATCAAAGGGTTTATGCAGAACTTTCCAGTTTCCATACTTCAAGGAACCATCACAACCTTTTCTGGTATGACCATGGGGATGTGCTAATATTACAAAAACTCTTCAGTTCAAAAGTAATAAAAAACACACGTAGCAAGGTAGTAAACTCTTTTTACTTCACCACAAAATCATCTGGTACCTCGGCCTCTCGCCTTCAAGGATACAGACATCCAAATACATTCTACTTTTATATCAGGTGAAACCATCAATTAATTAATCAATTAACTACTAAACTACCTGAACGCTTTAATATAAAATATACATTTCCAATTGCCTTAAACCCAATAAAGTGACCCATGCATATTCTTTAAATACATTTTCCTATTTTAACAATTATTATATTTATATTATAACATCTTATAACAATTTGTAATATAAACATTGTATACAAAACATAAAATATAACACAACTTAAACATTTAAAAACATGCTTAAATGTAATCTACATCTAAATTTAACCCTCTGGGTGTCAAAGTGACATAATTTAAAATCATTTTACTTTCAAGCCCATTTAATTTTTGCTTCAACTCACAACTTTTTGCTTGAAAATGTCTTGCCAAAACACTAAAGAAAAAAGTGGGCTCATCTCATTCATGTACTTTACAAAAATGATCTGCCACAGGGCTCCTATAATTCTTATTTCGAATCTCACCCAAGTGTTCTAGAATTCTAACCTTAACAGCTCTTTTAGTTTGACCTATGTACCATTTTGTTTTTTCACATCCACATCCTATAGCATACACTACTCCACATGAATTACAAGTAACCCTGTCCTTGCTTGAAAATTTCCCTATTATTTATTAGGCCTCCTAAAATGTTCCTAATTTTATGACAAACTATACATTTCCCACAAGAAAATGAACCCATGACTAATTCACTCGATGCCAACAAAGGCTTATTCAACAATTCCTTGAGGTTAGAGTATCTTCCATCTGAAAATTTTACTACAACTGGAAACACATCACCAACTACCTCATCTAAACATACCAAATGCCACAAGCCCAAAAGCAATTCTCTCATTATGGGTGAAAAGGAAGAATATTTAGAAACAAAATAAATATCATGCCCTAAAAAAACAGGCTTCAAATTTCGGTTCCTATTCTTACTTATTCCTTGTCCCTGATTATTATTAACCTGAAACTCTTCACTTGTCAATCTCCTTCTTAAATCATGGTCCAATTTTTCTCTATCATAATCCCTTAACAATAGTCTCTCCCTCGTTTCCATCAAAAATGAAGTTTTATATTCCTCCTCAGAAGTGTTACAGGCAATTCGCTTATATTCCCCCCAGACCAATGAACTAATCAAATGTGAAGGGTGCATACATGTTGCAAACAAAAAATTATTTACTGCTGTAGGCTTCCTATAAGGCCTGTATTGAATTGCCTGATGTTTATCCACATAAAATTCAACGTCCAAAATTTGTGTAACAGAATTACCAAAACTTGATAAAACAACTGGAATTGGGATCTTTAGAAAAGGGAAGGAGCAAACTATATAGGAATAAATGTGAACTGTGGGAACAATATATGCAGAGAAGGAATGAGGTTTAAGAGGCAGGATTTGAATGAGCCATACAATGCTTAACTGACAATGACTGGATAGATTATATAAGTGATGTATAATGTTTGCAACTAAAGTGGTGTCATTTTGTTTGTTTTTCATTTATATAAATGTAAGATTGCCTGTGTCATATGTGATCATTGAATAAAGATGTTTATTAAAAAAAATTGAATTTAGAACAAAACACTCTCTGCAAAGTGATAATTTTACTTTAAACTAGTAAAGTATATTTATTTTTTTATTTATCTATTTGACATTTGTTTACCAGGACAGTCCAACTGGGCCACACAACCCATTTTCAACAGAGGCCCGAGGAGAATAGCTCCATGTAAAACCTTAGTTACACATATAATACACAAGTTCCACATTTTGACTTTGTTACACATTACATTATACCATAATAATACATTACAAATATAGAAACAGTAATGTCTGCATTATGAGCAGTCAATTATGGTTGCTTATGTTGTAACAGTAGAATATTTACAGTTAACATTTGTGCACAAACTGAGATAAACTTCTTGTTTAAATAGTATGTCCTTAAAGTATGAACAGTTTACAGTTATACACCACTGAAATAAACTACTTGGGTAGATAGTATTTCCTTAGGGTCTGTTTCGGTGTCATGATCAGTTTGGAGTAGGAACAGTCAGGGTGTTTATCCCCTGGTAGATTTGTGAGTTGCTGGAGATAGAGTGGTGCTTGATTTCGTAAAATTGATGTGATAGTGGATTAGTTTAGGAGAGTGGGGAGATAATGAAGTAAAGAGGAAGTTAAAGGATGGAAAAGTAGATTAGCCTGGAGTACATGTACATACATGATTTAAGTGTTCTATAGGGAGGCTTTAAAGTGAGGTGGGCTAGGAGTTAGTCTAAAAATGGGCAGGAGGGTATTCCATAATTTGTCGATAGCGTACAAGTAAAGTGATTTTCCTTGGTTTCTGGAAGGTTTGTAGGTATCATGAAGGTTTTTATCTTTTGATCTGAGAGTTCTGTTTGGTTTATAAGGTTGGACTAGATTAACTAG
Source organism: Protopterus annectens (assembly GCF_019279795.1). NCBI lineage: Eukaryota > Metazoa > Chordata > Ceratodontiformes > Protopteridae > Protopterus > Protopterus annectens. The sequence goes on along the minus strand of NC_056737.1, from coordinate 805,680,846 downwards.
GGCAGGGCAGGCTGTGGGCCTATAGATTAATTTGTGGATTGTATTTAAATGTATATAAGTGAGGTGGTTTGATAGTTCCAGCCAACTTAACTCATTTAGTGGTATGCAGTGATGTGTATGGTAGTTGGGAGCTTGTTGCAAACTTTGCTACTTTGTTGTAGCATTGCTCTAATTTGGTCTTGGTGGAGTTTTGTAGATTGGTTAGTATACACAATCCATAGAATAGTGATGGGAGTAGGAAGGTTTTGGCCATGGTGGTCTTGGTGGAAGTGGTAAGAAACTGTCTGTTTCTGTGGAGGAGTCCTAGTTGTATGTGTGTCTTCTTGATATTTTGTTGGATATGAAGATTGAAGTTCAGTTTTTATCAATAATAACACCTAGGAGTTTAGTATCTTGTATAGTTTCTAAGATGGTTTTCTCAGCTGCAAGAATATTAAATTGATCTGAGCTGAGGAAGGTGTTTTTGGTGTGAAAGACTATAATTTTAGTTTTTTTGATATTTAGAAAGAGTTAGGACTTTGTGACCCATGGTTTAGTTGCTGTGAAAGATTGCTGCATTTTGATTTGCAGTTCTCTGAGAGTACGGGAGGTACAGGTTAAGTATGAGTCATCTGCGCACTGAATTAATGTTCCTGGGAAAGAGGAGTTGTATAGATTATTGATGAATATGTTGAAAAGTAGGGGTCCTAATATGGACCCTTGGGGGAACTCCTGTAGGGCTTTGTAGGAAGGAGGAGCGTTGGTTAGGCCATTTCACAGCTTTGGAACCACTGAAGTGTGGTTGTGGAGTATCTTAGTTTGGATAGTGTATTTAGCAATAAAGTGTGTGATACTGTGTATATATAAAATGAAATACTGTATAGGCTGCTTTAATTTTTTATAGGTAAGTACTAGGCTAACGTCCTTGGAGCTAATGCAAGCCTAGCCCAATAGTGTTCCCAGTCATCTGACTTACCAGACGTTAGTTCCCTGTGCCCCTATCTTGCAATGCAATTGAAGTGATCCCTGGAGTGAATTTCCTATTTCCCATCCACTCATCAAAATTTCTCTTGAAGAGGGCCAGTGAGGTGATCTGCTTGACGTGAGGAGTTTATTCCATAGGATTGGAAGTCTCTGGGCTAGGAACCTGAACCTCCAGCAGGTTCTGTTTAATGTGGTGATAAGGTTGAGGTCTTTGGAACGAGTAGCATGGACAGATTGGGATTTTTTCAGATGAAGAATGTCTAGCAAAACCGAGTCAGACATGGCTCTGTATGTCAAGCACAGATCGCCTCTAAGTAGGTGATACGAGATGGAGTAAAGTTTAAGTCTATCTGCATAAGCCATATGTTTGAGTCCTAAGATCCTCTTTGTGAGGAATTTCTGTGGCCTTTCCAGTTGTTGGTGGTGTCTAGTGAGGTACATGCCAAATAGGGCATGTACTCTGTAATGGGTCTGATGAGGGCCGAGTAGAGAGCGATAATGGCTTCTTTTTTCCTGGATGAGAACCCTGAACCCTTTTGTGATGAGATGTGCCATGTAGAAGGATTTCCTAACTACAGTGGCGACATGGTTGTCGAAGGAGAGATTGCTATTTGTGTCCCCAGATCCCTCATAACACCTTCAGAGTTAAGTGGGTTCCCTTCGATATGGTAGTTCGTGGGCACTGTGTTTTTCCCGAAGGGAATGATGATGCATTTTTTGGCACTGAGCCTAAGCCCATGGTTTTGGCACCAGTCATTGGTTTCTGTTAGGCCTTTTTGTAGGATGTCCACATCAGCTTGAGAATCAGTAATAGCTCCCACTTTACCGTCATCCGTGAATTTGGTTTACTAGAGTCCCTTGGTGTTGGCTCGAACTTCAGAGAAGTAGATACCAAACAGGAGAGGACCCAAAACTAATCCCTGTGGGACTTCACTTGTAACAGCCCGGTAGTCAGATTTGGAGTCAGCTACTTTCACCCTGTGGGTTCTATCAGTGAGCAACCCATCTAGAGTAATGTACAGGTTATTGCCCAGATTAGTGAGCCTATCAGTGATTCCAGAGTGTGGGATGGTGTCACAGACTTTGGCTAGATCGAGGTAGGCTGTGTGGACAGCCTTGCCTTCATCCACTGCTCTGGTGACAGCTTTGAAGAAGTCTATCAGATTGAGCAGACAAGATCTGCCTTTCACAAACCCAAACTGCATGGGGTCCAGGGTTTGAAGGTTCCCTATATCCTTATTTATAAGATCCGTAATAATACAATGTTAAGTTGTCTATCTCGCCTTCACGCCTTTTGATATTATATATATTGTTGTTTTTCTTGAAAGTTTGTCAAATAATTGTCGTTTTAGTACATAAATATTATTCCTTTATCCCTTTTCGCATTTCTGTGTATTTTAGCTTTGTTGGCCGTCACTCCTTAACTCTCAGGCCTTCTGTTCCCTTGAACTTGTTTAATTTAGAGAGTCCCCCCCCCCCCAGGATAGATTAGAGGCTTTCCTTCTTTTCTTTAACTGCAAAAAAAAAAAAAACTCTATTGTTTTTATAGTATAGTTTTTCAGTATTTGTTGTGTGGTTGTTGTCACTATAATGTCTAAAGAGACTAAGGTATCTGGCTACAAAAAGTGTGACTCATGCTGTCAGAAAATGTCTCTGACAGATGGGCACACTAGTTGTGTTTATTGTTTGGGTGCTGTTCACCTGCAGGACTCCTGTTCTATATGTCATGCTTTTAGTCCAAGAGTCCTGCAGGTGCGCAAAAACAAATTAATCCTTCGGAGATTATTGAAGCCTCAGGATTCTCGGGCTAAAAGTACTCAGCCAGCAAAATCCCCTAAGTCTATCAAGCCATCGGCTCCACCTTCGGAGCCGACTCCTTTTCTTGACCAACCAAGTATGTTGGTACCGGCTAGCACCGACAAGACAACTCCTCCATTGGCTCCATCTGCTATTTCAGAGCTGTCTCAGAGCCATAAGAGACTGAGGTCGCCATCATCCACTCGGCACCACAGTCACCTTTATTACAGAGTGAATGTAGCCATCATTCTTCCCATTCCTCTCGATCCTCTAGATTATCGGATCATGATGTGGAGAGAGTAGTAAGTAGGTTGCTTAAGTCACAGGCACTGGCAAAAATTCTGTCCAGCCCACTTCAACAGGTATCGGCTCCAACCGCCTCTATTTCTATTCCTCCTCCGACTGTATTTAGCTCGGAACTGGAGACCGTGGATCCGCAGGCTGTAGGACCGTCGGGCAGATAATCATTTCTCCTTCGGTTCCAGTGTCGGCTTCGATTACCTTTATTGTACCTTCTATCAAGGCTGTCTCGTTGGCTCCGAGGGGGGGAGTGTCATCGGACCCCGTTCTCTCCCTCGGAGCTTCGGCACAGGTGAGCTTGGCTCCAACACTGGCCTCGGAGCCATCACCCTCGACATGGAGAAAGACTCCGGTTTCTTCAGAGCCAGAGCTTTCTCTGCCTAGAGGTTGGGACGCCTTCAAGGTCATGCGGAGTGTGCTGTCCCCGAGGCAGCTCTACTGCCAGGTCGGCTCCTCCCCCCGTGGTGTCTGTGCCAACCTCTACTCCTCCTCCAAACCCCAAGCATAGGGAACCTATGCCCCAGGACACCCCATTGGGTGATCCCTCTTCTTCCGAAGCCTCCCCTGATCACTCAGAGGAGCCTCCCCGGAAGAAGAAGTGCAAGAGGAAGTACATAGACTCCCGTGAGTCTGTCACTTCAGATACAGACATGGATGAATCGGAAGGGTCTCCAAGATCTCCCTCTGAAGATGTTTCCTTTTCGGACATCCTTGAAATGCTTAGGCAGAGGAGAGACTGGACTTCCCTAGCCCCTACCGAGGACGAGTCTGTATTCCTGGACGCATTCAGTTCCCGACCTTCCACCTCCTGGGTATCTCCTCCTTTCGATCCACTCATGTCCGTAGTGGCTTGAAAGGCTTGGTCAGCTCCAGATTCTGTGGAACCTACTCCGGGGAGACCATATAAATTTATTACAGCCCCCCAGGAGAAGCAATTCCTCTCCAAAGGTGTGCCCGTTGATGCCATGGTGGTTGCAGCAGCCACCAAGAAAGAGTTAGCAGAGACCTCTTCATTAGTTCATCCTCCAAACAAAGAGTCTCGGATGATGGACAGATATGGAAAGCGAATGTTTGCTTCAGCGACCTTTTCAATGAGGTCCCTGAATTATTTATGCCATTTTACACGTCTTCAAAGGGATCTCCTGAAAGAGCTTGGAGATACCCTTCAAGATCCTACAGCTGAGGGAGCACCAGCCAAAGTAGCTTCTCAGCTTGCGACTCTTAATTCCATAGTTAACTCCTCCATGAGACTGATTTCCTATGCAGCCGATGGAGCGAGCAGGGTCGCAGGGACAAGTGTGGCTCTTAGGATACATGCTTGGATGCGGCTGTGTCAGTTTGCGGAACCCTTTCGAGCATCCTTCACCAATACTCCCTTTGATGGCTCTTTTCCCTTTGGGCCTCAGGTGAAAGACACATTGACCAGGTGTGAGCAGGAAGGCAAGACTCTCTCTGCCGTGGGAGTCCAGTTTTCCACTCCTTCCAGACCTTATCCCAAGGGTCAGTAGAGCGGAAAGATGTGGTTCCAAAAATACCAGGGATCCTTGCCTGACACATGTGGTGATTTTTCCCCCAGGGGCAGAGGGGGAAACAACAATAACAGACGCCGCCCTTGTGGCCTTGGAGCAGCTGCTTCTCCCTTCTTCCTCTTCCAGGTCGTATACCCAGAGATACTGTAGTCCACGATTGGCCTCAGGGACTCTGTTACGCTTTTCCCCCTTTTCCCCTAATTCCAAGACTCATACAGAAAGCAAAATCGTTGGGTTGCAAAATGATCCTCATTGCCCCATACTGGCCTCGTCAAATATGGTTCCTGTTCCTACGCCTCACCTTCTGGATCAACCGTGGATCCTGGACCCGGTTCCAGATCTTCTGATTCACCAATCAGGTTGGTTGCACCAATCCCTTCAAACTCAACAGCTCACAGCTTGGTTGCTCCACTTCCAACCTTAGCCAGACTTTCCAATATCTCCCCAACAGTCCATGATATTATTGTTTCCTCACATGTCTACTACGAGGAAAACGTATGCTAGTAAATGGAAATATTTTTCTTACTGGGCAGAATCTAGAAATTTGGATCCTTTCTCAGCCCCAATCCATGAGATTCTTGAATTTCTAACACAGCTTTTTCATTCTGGTGTGGCTTCCGCTACCATTAGAGTACAACTAGCTGCCATAATTTTCATATCAGTATGCTTAATTCTAGCATAATGTCTCATAAGCTCTGCAAAGCCTTTATGAAAGGAACATCTCTTCTCAGACCCCCAGTTAGAGATCCTCCCCCTCCTTGGGATCTCAATTTAGTTTTAGCCTCCTTAATTTTGCCTCCCTTTGAACCGGCAGCATCATGCTCTTTAAAATTTCTTTCTTGGAAGACACTTTTTCTGGTTGCAATCACTTCAGCTAGACATGTCTCAGAACTTCAAGCACTATGTGTTCGTTCTCCTTACCTGGTGTTTCACAAGGACAGAGTTTTTCTGAGGACCAATCCATCTTTCATTCCTAAAGTCTGCTCAGAGAACAGTTTAAATCAATCCATAGATCTCCCAGTTTTCTTTCCTAATCACAGCAACAAGGCAGAATACAAGCTCCACCAGTTGGATGTACACAGACAATTGCTTTTTTACCTCCATAGAACTAAGGAACTAAGAAAGTCAGACCAGTTATTTCTTTCTTTTGCTTTCAACAAACAAGGCCTTCCAGTTTCCAAAGTGACCTTATCCAGATGGTTATCTGATACTATTGCCTTTATTTATCAATTATGAAATAAAGAGCTACCAGCTAAACCAAAAGGTCATTCTAGTAGAGCATTAGCCACCTCTGTAGCATTTCAGTCTAGGTTGCCCATAGACTCAATCTGTGCAGCTGCCACTTGACAAACCCCCACACATTTTTATCTCATTACAAGGTAGATATGGTCTCCCAGAACAGAGCTTCCTTTGGTTCTACTGTTCTGAAGAGTTTGTTCCAATGAGCCACCCAGGATTTTAGGTGCTAGGGACGCTGTCCCAAACAGCAAGAATGAAGGCGAGATAGACAACTTACCATAAAGAAGTTATTTACCTACCATAACGTTCCATGTTAGTTGTCTTCATCTCACCTTCCTTCTTGCGTCCCTCCCTCCTTTCCCCTTCCTAGAGGATTGTGAGGAGTTCCCTTTTGTTTTTCACTGGCTGAGCATCTTTTATTATTTCACATGCCAGGTAAATCTATAACTCTTTCCTTGTTTAGATGTATTGGACAACCAGTTTTATTAACTGGTTACTCTACTAATGTCTAGTGTGCGCTATCACAAATGAGATCTGGGTAGCTGACGCTGGGCATTCTGGGATAAGGGGTAGCTTCAAGCCAGTAAATAGCTCTCGAGCTATAGAAGATGGCTGAGTCGGAGCCGAGGATCGGCTCCGAACCCAAACAGCAAGAAGGAAGGCGAGATGAAGACAACTAACATGGAACGTTATGGTAGGTACATAACTTCTTTTTCCATAGCCTTACAGATCAGGCTCATCAAGCTGATGGGGCGGTAGTTCCCAGGGTCAGTAGTCGCACCCCCTTTGTGGAGCGGGATGACTGTACAAGTGCACCATTCAATGGGGACAAAGCCAGAACTGAAGCTGTAGCTGAACAGTGCACTCAGGTGTGGTGCCAGTTCTTTTTGTAGATCATGTAGGACACAACCCGGTATATTATCTGGTCTCACGGAAGCTGTATTCTTAGCTTTGGTCAGTGCGGTTTCGAATTGTGCAGTCGTGATAGTAGGGAGTTGGTATTCCTCGGGTATGTGGATGGGCCTTTGGGGGGGTGAGGGGGATAAAGTTCGCACTAAACCTGTCTGCCATGATATTGGCAATATCAGTTGGTTCAGTACAAGTGGTGTCGTTGTGGTGTAGCTCAGGGCAAATCTGCGTATTACTATGCAGATTCTTGACATAACTAAAGAATGCCTTGTGGTTGTCCTTAGTATCTGTAGCAATTTTGCTTTCGTAACTAGCTTTGGTGGATTTGATAAGGGATATCAGATTTTTACTGAGTTTTCCAAGGGAATTTTTCCAGTCATCAGACTTTACCCTTTTCTGCAACAGTTTTTTTCCTTCTGTTGTAGAGTTTGTTAATGGCAGGGGTCCACCAGATTGGCTTCCTTTTTTTAGAAGAGAGCGTCTTGGTTCTGTTTGGTATGGCCCTATCTATGCAATTGTGTAAGTGCTCATACAGTGTATGGTACGGTGTATGATTCAGCAGCCATACTCCCATTCCCCATTACTGTGGATGACGTGAAGCTTGCCACTTCTGTCCTTAGAAGCTCAAAATTAGCTTTGAAGAAGTTTTTCACTGTGGTTTCCTTTTTCGGGGGTGGGGGCGGGATTTGGATATCAATGGTGATTAACTTGTGGTCAGATCTGACCAGGGAGGGGTTTATCAAAGGAGTAGAGCAGCGGTCCCCCATGTTTGTAATGACCAGGTCAAGAATGTTGTTTCCCCTAGTGGGGGTGAGTATGAGTTGGTCCAAGGCACTGGAGTTGATGAATTCCAGGAAACCTTGGGCAAAAGAGTTGGAGCAGGAGTAGTTGTTCTAACTAATTGAAGGGGTAGTTAAAGTCTCCCAGAATAAGGGTGTTAGGCTGGACCTTGATGTTTTCTAGAGTGTCCAGGAATGCACAGTGGGAGTCCTGGGACATTGTGGGGGATCTGTAGCAGGCTACAACATGGACTGCAGTTTTGTCCAGTGATAACTGTACCTGAAGTATTTCTGTTGCATTATGTTGGGCATTATTTGACTTATGGGATTGCTTGTATGTAACACTAGAATTCTGCTTGTGCTGTGGTGGCCTCTTTTAAGACATACTGACTTATTAGCTGTCTAATTGTATGAGCCTTTCTTCAACTGAACTCTGCTTTTGACTATGAGCTGCTGCTTCTGGCTAGACATAATTTAGAGGTATTTCTCTGTCCTAGCCTATTTTTTCATGGCTTCTAACCATCCTTAAAGTGCAGTTTCACTGATTACATTTTAATACCATTGCTGGTGGTAGCAGTAACCAGGATCTACCAAATACCCTTGAAGGCTTCCAAAAGACTTAAAAGTCCAGTCCATGGTTCAGTTTTACTATGAGCAGTGAGAGTGAGCATCATACGGGGTTCCTGGCATAAAAACACCTTCCTTTGGTAAACACTGAAACAATGCAGGAAGATTGCAGTTAGTTGTGTGACTGAGATACCTTCTGGGCTTCTTAGAAGGAGCCACTCATCTACTGCAAAATGTGAATTTGTCCTTTGAGTGTGGAACCTTCCCTTTGCCTAGACTGCTTACTGAAAGGGTTTTCCTGCATACTGCTTTGCATTGGTAGAGTCCTGCAAAACACAGGGAAGAAATGGTGCTAATAGAAGATAAGAGGTTTACCTTAGGAGTGTCATTCTAGCTGTGAGGTGAGGATGTCATGATTTTAAGTGGGTACTTAACCTTTCCAAATAATCTTTTACCTACATTTGAGTGGCTAACATTTGAGTAAGAACCTGTCTAGAACACAATGCTGTCTGCTTAGTGAGGTCTTGCCTATTAAGTAGGGATTTGCATCCAGGTAATTCACAGAACTGAGACAAATACTTAGCCTCACATACCACACACATTTCCATTCAAGTATTTGCTTCATATCCATTTTGGATGAAAAAAGGGAATAGTCCTTTTACCATGCTCAGATACCGCTCCCATATTCTGAATCACATAACTTTGTTGTAAGCATACATGTTTCTCGGTCACACAAAACAAAATATAATGTAAATAGAAGTTCTACAAACATTTTGGCATAATATTTTAAGAGAAAATGTTAACTTATAATTACGACACACCATTCCAGTTTGTGAGCATTTTTTCCTGTGGATGTAGAGATGTGTACTGTTCTAGTGCCAAGCAAATCTACATAAACTATATTCAGGATGCAGCAATTATAATGACAACAGAATGGACTGAAAAATGTATTATACAAAACTCATATTTCTACAACACAAACATACTAAAGTACATACAGATAATTACATTTAATATTTATTTTTCAAAAAAACAAGGCAGTTTAAATGAAACAGCTGAGGAGACTGCAAATAACAGCAAAGAGCTCAGAGGATACTCAATGTTACATAGTGATCACACAATAAAATTATTAATATACAACTCAAGACTCATCCACATTAACAGCTAGCCACATGCGCACTTTCCTATTCATTTTTGTTATAAACTCTTCATGCTAAGTGTGTAAGCATTAGATCTTGGTGGTGGTAACAATTTCTAGCCAAAAATGGCTTTTAGGTAGACTTTCTGAACATAATTGCTTTATTCATGTTTAAGCAAGCCTAGGTCCCGAACTAAGAAGAATCTTAAGGGTGGGTTAGAATAAATAAATCTTTCAGGTGAGCTTCTCTAAAGTTAACTTCCTTATCAAAAGAAAACAGAAGTTGTATACAGTATCACATTGTATTTGAGAACGACATGTTACCAGTTACATTCCAAAGGACTCTGCTGTGTGTCCAGCAAACCAAAAAAAACATGTGAACTGTTGTTTGACAAAAATTGATGTGCACTTACTAATTCAGACCACTTGCTGAAAACTCCGACGACTCTTTGAAAAGTCACAGAAATGAAAGCAAAACATTTTGGTAAATGCATCCATAACAGACAGGCCTATTCACCAAGTTAATATCTTACTTGGTTAAGATTTAAGATGACCACAAAACTTAGAAGTAAAGAGTTGTATCCCATGTTGTCAACTCTATTTGGATTCAACCAGTGGGACTGTGGATCCTACAGCTGCTGATTTTAAAGCCTTTAGCCCGTCTTGTCTCTGTCTCTCTTACCCATAACTCACCAGATCTATTTTGCCACCATTTGCAAGTTGGTCCTTGACACTGCTAGTTCCTTCATTTCCTTGAGAGTTTACTGAGATTTCTTTTCCATGAGAGTTTACTGAGATTTCTTTTCCCCTTACACCTCAAAATAGCATTTAGTTTTTTCCTGTTAACTGTAGTTAGGGATTTAGGTAGAGTAACGTAGTTCTTTAGGTTAAGCAGCTAAGATCCCTGTTTCTTATGTACCCTTCCTCCCTTTTCCCTAGGGTTACCACCTGTCCCTCTTTGGGCAGTTGTGTCCTGCTAAAAAAAACTGAAAAATGGCAAATGTCCTGAGATTTTAGCACAAAATTATTTCCAAAGTTTTCTTTAATAGTTGCACAAAACAGTTATTTTGTATCTTAAATACATAAATGTTATATTAACTAACATAAGCAAGTCAAATGGTACAAGAATATGCCTTTGTTGTAACAAAAACATGAATTTCTGTTCTTTGCACTGACCATGGGTACATGTTGTCCTGTGAAATCTCACATTTCTACAAAAATGTCCCACTTTGGGCATTTGAAAAGGTGGCAACCCTACTTTTCCCCACCTGTTTTAGGACCTTTCTGTTTTTTTACTGCTGTGTTTTGGGTGATAAGAATGGACAATGAATTTAAAAAGTGCATCTCCTGTGGGCACAAACTGCCCTAACAAGATGCACACCTCAAATGTGTTTATTCCCTCAGTCTGAAGCATTTAGACTCCGGCTTTCTATATGCAAGAGCTTTGGGTCTTGTGCTATCAACAAGCACAAGGCTAAGCTCGTTTTAAAGGGTCTTTTGCTTTCCAGTTCTTTGACTGTTCCTGCTTCCAAGTTTTCTCAGCCAGATCAAAAGACTGGATCTGAGAAGCCTTGACTGCGAGACTCCAGGTACTCTAAAAGGGAATGCAAGAGATCTTCCGCACCCTCCCTGTGGGATGCCTCCTTTGGATTCCCTGGATCCCAAGGTCCCTTGTCCTTTGGTCTCCCCATGTACATCGGCACTGAGTTTGGCTTCAGCATCACAGCACCTATTGCCTTCGGTGCTGAGCACTTCAAAAAAGACATCTCTCTCTCTCCAACCATTCTGAGCCCTTTTCTGGGCAAAGGGGCACCTTCAGGGAGACTAGCATCTCCCTCTTCTCCATGCATTCCTCCTCCTCCTCACTTACTAGAGGACACCCCATCTTCACCCTGGAAAAGAACTTTCCCAGCTTGGATCTGGTGTGCAGGATCCACCTCACATCAGCCCTCAAAGCTGTCGTTGGTGGCCTTATCTGTCTGGTCATTGAGTTCCATAAGCAGTATCAGACAGTCTGACCTGGAGCAGATGATGTGGTCCTTTTTGCATGCATGGAGGTGGGGGTCCGACACAGACTCCAGGACCCCCAGCTCCACCTTTTTGATTTCTTCCTCAGTCCCTTCACATTGGAAATCTTCAGGGCCAATTGCGTTTCCACCCACTAGATTGGATCCAGCAGCCTGGCACTCTTCGTATTCATCCTGTTCCTTGGTAGCCTTGACCTTGACTTGTTTGGGGCTGTTGACATCTCAGAGCCTTGGTGTTGAGGCTGGAGTTTCTGGGTTGGGGTTGACAGTTCCTGTCTCAGGATCATCACTTCCTCTTGGAGCTTTGGCTTTGGATAGTTTGACTCTGATCTTAAAGTCTGGTCTAGGCACTGCCCCTTTGGGTTCAGTGTGGTCTTTGGTACCCTCAGATCTGTGAAGCCCACTTCAGCCTTGGCCTTCAGAATTGTGGAGGATATATTTTCAGCTAGAGAGGGAAGGGTAAGATGTCTCCAGACAGCACCCCCTCCCAATTTTCATCTGTTTTGCTGACCAGTCATCAGGCTGCTCCTGGACAGACTGCCTAAACGAACATCCAGGCTGCCCCATTGGAGGGGGTCACCCCACTATTCCCCCTCTTCTCCAGCTTCATTAGAGTGGGAAATTTCAGGGAAGTGAAAGTGCAAGAGGAAGCACTTGGATTCCCCAGAGGGATCCCTCACTGAAGATACTGACCTGGAGGAATGAGAGGGTTCCCCAAGTCCTCCCATGGTGACACCTGTTTTGGCAATTTATTGGAACTGCTTCACCAGCATGGGGGCTGGACAACTGAAGCTCCCTGTCCAGAGGAATCAGTGTTTCTGGAGGCCTTTGGTGTAGGCCCATCCATGCCCTGGGTGGTTCCCCCTCTGGATGCCCTCATAGATCTGATGTCCCGAGGGTGCAGAAGGAACCTGACACAGTGGAATGAATTCCTAGGAAGCCAGACAAAGTTCTTGACTCCCCAAAAACAAACTGCATTGGAGCAAGGGTCTAACTGTTGATGTCATTGTGGTGGGGGCAGCCCCCAAAAAGGAAATTTCTGAAGAGAACTCCTCAGTTCACCCCCCCCCAAACAGGGAGTCTCGGCCCTGGGCGCTGAATTGGTTAGGGAAGTGGTCCTATGCCTCAACCACCTTTATTGTGAAGGCTATTAATTACTTTATCATACTTGGCAAGACTTCAATGAGATCTTGTCTCAGAAATGAAAAGCACCCTGTAGACACAGCAGTCTCCAGATACCCAGAAGAACCTGGAGACTCTTGTCCACCTTGACTTCCATCACCAACATTGTTATGAAACTTTAAAGAAAAAGTAAAAAATTAAAAAAAAAAAAAACATTTCTATGAGACTTACTTTGAATGCAGCTGATGTGAAGCATCCAGAGCAGCAGGTTCTTGTATTGCCTTTTGGTTACCATGCCTGGATGTGCCTGTGCAAGTCTGCAGACTGCTTCAGTGTCCTCCATCACTGCCTCCTTCAACAGGTCCTGTTTGTGTGGACCCAAGGTCAAGGACACAGTGACAAGGAGCAAACAAGATGGGAAGACAGTGTCCGCAATTGGAGTGCACATTTCCACCCTCAGCAATCTTTCTCTGGGAATCAGAAAGGGAGTAAGTGACTCTTCTTCAGGAAGTCACAGTTGTCTTCCCAGAATGCTTTTCTGGAAGGTTGTTCCCAGGTGCAAGTTCATAACGAATGCTGCCCAAGGGACAGAGATGGTCCATAGATTCACAGCTTCCACAGGGCTTTCTCTGGCGGGCCCTTTTAGAGATCCAGATGGGTTGCGTGACAGCTTGCCTCTGGAGGCAGTTGGTGGTTGTCTAGTCCTCCACCCCAAAGCTTAGGAGGGCATCACCTCAGATGCTTGGGTATTGAGAGTCATATCCAGAGGTTATGTTAGCCCCTTTATAGAATTCCCAAAAGGTCTGCCTGATGTCTCACCCCATCAGAGATGCTTTCCAGTGGCAGAGATACAAAAGCTACTTGCAAATCGAGTCATCCAAGAGGTCCCACCAGACCAAATAGGATCTGGGGTCTATTCCAGATTTTTTTTTAGTACCACAGAAAACAAGGGATTTCAGACCAATCTTGGACCTGGGCAAGCTGAACCAGTTCACCAAAATGACCAAGTTCTGGATGGTTACATCAAGATAGATCAGCATTCTCTGAGGATCTCATCTAGGGATTCCTTGCTCCAACTATGACAACTTACTACTCATCACAGTCAATTACCCCAAATCCAGCCTTCAGTCAGTACAAGTCTTAGAGTTCATAGGGTGTCATCTGGACATGGTCTGTCAGATTGCCAGGCTCCCAAGCCCCAGAGTTTTCAGTCTTCGAGCTCAGACCCTGTCAGTGCTTGCAATTCCCAAACCTCCAGATCATGTACTTCTGAGGCTTCTAGATTATATGGCAGCATCAATAGGACTGGTCCCTCTAGCCAAATATCACATGAGGGTCCAGCAATGGACAGTGGCTGTTCAGTGGTCCCTCCTAACGCATACATTGGATTTCTCAATATGGCTGACTATAGCGTGTCACAAGCAGAGTTAGTGGTGGTTAGAGTCTCCATTAGTAATACAAGGGAGACTGTTTGTAATTCCTTCTCCTTCGGCCATGGTAACCATAGATGCCTCCCTCCCGGGGAGGCAGGGGCATTTTGAAAGGAGGATTGTTCAAGGATCCTGGTCTTCTGTAGAGGCTCACATTAACATTAATGTTATGGAGATAAGAGTGGTCCTCTTAGTGTTGCAGGCTTTTCAGGACATCTTCCCTTAAAGTGTGATTGTGGTACATACAAACAACATGTCAGTCATCTGGTATCTCAACAAACAGGGGGTAGCACATTCTTAAACTCTTTGTCAGGAGGCCATGAGGGTTTAGCAGTGAGTCCTCTCAACAGTTTCTGGTGGCAATGCATATCAAGGCAAAGTCAAATATTCTGGCCCACAGCCTTAACAGGAGCATTCTATTGCCCCACAAGTTGTCCCTAAATCTGACACTGGCATTTTGGATTTTTCAGCACTGGGGCACTCCATGTTGTGACCTGCTTGTGTCCCTGTCCAACACCAAGTGTGACAGCTATTATGCCCTTTTTCCCCCTTCAGGACAGGCACCCAGGGACACTCTGATGTTTGCTTGGGCCCCTGGGTCTCCTTTACATGTTCCCCTGACAGTGAAGTTTCTTCAGGAAACAGCCCATTGCAGAGCCTCAGTGATTCTTATCACCACCTTTTGGCCTCACCAGGTGTGGTTTCTCTTCCTTTGTCCTCTTCTGAAACATCCTTTTTGGGTATTAGATCCCATTCCAGAACTCATCTGAATTCAGCCAGGGTGAATCCCCCCAATCTCCAGTCCCTCAAGTTGACTGTACAGTTCTTCCCATTCCCTTGATGGCCAGGAGTCCCAAGCTTTCGGAGGCAGTGGTTCATATATTGTCCTCTTCTCAGAAGGAATCCACTAGAAAAGTGTGTAACAACAAATGGAAGAGATTTGACTTGTGGGTGGAGGCTCAGGGACTTGACCCCTTCTCTACCCACTTAGAGTCAGTGTTGGATTTCTTACCTGATTTGTTTGGTTCAGGCTGTAGCTTCTCTACTATCAAAATACAGTTAGTGGCCATTTTTAGCTTCCATATCAGTAGAGATAGCATGTCTTTGGCTTCTCTCAAGATTTCTAAGGCTGTTCTTAAAGGTACTTTTCTTCTTCCTCCACCAGTAAGAGGTCCAGTTCCTCCCTGGGATCTTCATTTTGTTCTTCATGTTTTGACTGGCTCATCTTTTGAACCTTCAGCCCCCTCAGATTTGAAGTTATTGTCTTGGAAAAACATTGATGTCTTTCTATATCACTACTGCAGTATTATGTATAAAATGGATTTCTTGCCAAGGGCAGCCTTGCATCTGGCCAGCATACCAAAGCCTTAGGTTGTAAATGGGGCATAGGTTCATAGGTAGGTACTAAACTATCTACCCGAAGGCATTTATAAGCCTAGCCGGAATGTGTTGGCTTTTGCCGCCCCCTTAGATTAGTTTCCTGTACCTCTGTCCAGCAGAGCCATTGAAGTGACCCCTGGAGTAAACTTTCTGTTTCCCATCCACTCGTCAAGGTTTCTCTTGAAGAGGGTTAGCGAGGAGCTCTGCCTAATGTAGATTGGAATCTTGTTCCAGAGCATGGGAAGTCTCTGGGACAGGAATCTATCCCTCCAGCACGTCCTGTTTATTGTTGTGGTGAGGTTTATATCCTTGGAGCGTGTGGCTCGAGGGGATATGGTTTTCTTTAGGTGGAGCATGTCCATCAATTCTGGGTTGGACATGGCCTTGTATGTCAGGCAGAGATCACCTCTGAGTAGGCGGTATGCAACCGAGTACAGCTGGAGTTTCTTCAGTCATGCTGCATAGGGCATCAGCTTGAGACCAGTGATCCTCTTGGTGAGGAGATTCTGTGGTCTTTCCAGTTGTTGCCGGTGTCTTGTAAAGTACATCCCAAATGGGGCATTGTACTCTATGATGGGTCTAATGAGTGATGCATAGAGGGGCCCAATGACCTCTTTCGATCTGGATGCAAACCCTTTTGTGATTAGGTGGGCCACATAGAAGGATTTTCTAACTACTTTGGCAATGTGATTATCAAAGGAGAGGTTACTATCTACTTGGGTCCCCAGATCCCTTATTACGTCTTCCGTATTTACGGGGCTACCACCTATGTGGTAGTTTGTGGGTACTTTGTTTTTTCCAAAGGGGATGACTATGCACTTTTTGGCATTTAACTTGAGACCATGGTTTTGACACCTGGTATCTGTCTCAGTGAGACCCTTTTGGAGGATGTCTGTGTCAGCCAGAGAGTCAGTTATAGCCCCTAATTTGCAGTCGTCTGCGAACTTGGTGAGCCATAGTACCTCTGAGAAGTATATGCCGAACAGGAGGGGTCCTAGGACTGAGCCCTGGGGAACGCCACTTGTAACAGGTTTAGAGTCAGACCTAGCTCCTGCAACTCTTACCATGTGGGTTCTGTCCGTGAGCCAGTTGGCAACCCATCTCGTGACGTAGGGGTTTATGTTCAGGCTGGTGAGCTTGTCTATAATACCTGAGTGGGGAATAGTGTCGAAGGCCTTTGCGAGGTCTAGGTAGGCTGTTTGGACCACCTTTCCCTCATCTATAGCCTTGGTAACTTTCTCAAAGAAGTCCACCAGGTTTAGGAGGCATGATCTGCCCTTAACAAAGCCAAACTGGGTTGGGTCCAGTGTTTGGAGGTTTCCAATGTCTCTGTTAATGAGATCCATGATGATGCACTCCATAGCTTTGCAGACAAAGCTAGTCAGGCTTATAGGATGATAGTTCCCGAGGTCCGTTGTGGCTCCACCTTTGTGGAGCAGAATAACCATTGCTGTGCGGTGTGGGCACGTAGCCTGTGGAGAGGCTGAGTTTAAACAGTGTGTTTAGGTTAGGGGTTAGTTCATCTTTGAGCTCGTGTAGGACACAGCCTGGAACACCGTCCCGTCCCATTAATGCTGTGTTTTTGGCTTTGGAAAAGGCTGTTTTAACCTGAGTGTCTGTGATTTCAGGTGCACTACATTCTTCTGGTATAGTTATGGGCCCTTTTGGGGGTGGAGGGGGTGAAGTTTACACTGAACCTGTCTGCTAGGATGTTGGCTATATCGGTCGGTTCAGTGTATTTTGTGCCATTCTGCACTAACTTCGAGCAGATCTGAGAATTGCCACTTAGATTCTTGACATAGCTAAAGAATGCCTTGTGGTTATCTTTGGAGTCCATGGCAATTTTTCTTTCGAAGCTAGCCTTGGATGATTTTTTGAGGGAACGTAGTTTCTTGCTGATACTGATCAGGGATGTCTTCCCTTCTTGGGATTTTACTATTTTCTGTACTAGTTTCCTCCTCCTATTGTATAGCTTGTTTATGGCAGGGGTCCACCAGACTGGTTTCCTTTTCTTGGAGGAGTGAGTCTTGGTTTTGTTTGGGATAGCACGATCCATGCATTCTTCTAAGTGCTCGTAGAGTGCATTAGTAAAGGATTTTGCAGCTTGGACAGCGTTATCTTTTAGCATGGGGGCTTTGAAACTTCCCACCTCGGTCTTAAGTAACGTGAAGTTTGCTTTTGAAAAGTTTTTCACAGTGGTTTCTTTGACCGGGAGTGGTGGCAGAATGTGAATATCCAGAGTGATTAGTTTATGGTCAGATCTAACCAGCGAGGGGTTGACCTCCGGTGTGGAAAACTGGTCACCCATGTTGGTGATGACCAGGTCCAATATGTTGCCCTCTCTGGTGGGGATGTTAACCAGCTGATCCAGGGTGTTTGAATTTATAAATTCTAGGAAATGTTGGGCCAGGGAGTTCGTAATTGAGTAGTTCTCCCAGTTAATTTTTGGATAATTGAAATCACTCAATATCAGGGTGTTTGGTAGGACCTTTATGTTTCCCAGTGTTTCCAGGAATGTGGAGTGGGGGTCCTGGGACATGGTGGGTGATCTGTAGCAAGCTATAATTTGAATAGCAATTTTGCCCATTGTTAGTTGCACGTGGATGATCTCTGAAGCATCGTGCTGTGCCACTAACCTGGATGTGTGGGTATCCTTGTTGAATATGAATACTCCCCTGCCTTTTGTATTTCGGTCTGGATTTTGTGGCCAAAATGTATGGTATGAGTTGTAGCCTAGTAGTGCTGGGGTGCTCTCTGATGCCTTAAACCAGGTTTCTGTTACTGCACATATATCGATTTTCTCCATACTGAGGAGTGCCTCAAGTGCGTGCATTTTGAGGTTTAGACTTCTGGCATTGAGTAGCATTACCCTCCGTTTTTTGTTACTTGTGCTATTTACAGCGGTGGGTTTGTCTTTTGTGCCTTGCCTAAAAAAGGCACTATGGGGGTGCCAAGAGCCTTGGCCAGTATTCGAAAGTCTAAGGGTGATAGGTGCAAGCCGTCTCTAGCAAAGCAGCATGGCTTGTCGAGCATGTCATCCCAGGCTGATAGACACTGGATCCCCTTTGAATGACACCAGAAGCTTAGTCAATTGTTGAAATTGATAATTTTTTTCTCTATACCGTGGTATAATTCTTGGTGAGGGCAGGATGCTACTCAGGGTCAGGGTCATACCAGCCTGGGCTATGTGATCAGAGAGCTTCTCCATGTCTCTTTTCATGTAGTCCAGGGAGGTACGGTTCCGGTCATTCACACCAACATGGACAATATCAGAGTCATATTTGTACTTGTTCTGGAGTGACATGAGTGCTTGTGTTACGTGGTGGATCCTGGCACCCGACAGGCAACTAACAGTAACCTTCTCCTTGTTCAGCCTAGTGAGTGGGACATCAGTGCGTCTGACTATAGAGTCACCTATTACTAGTGTGTTGGGTATGTTATTTTGCCTTAAGGGCTGTGATTGTTTGGCACACTGGTTTTGTGAAGTATGTGTTTCATGGTTGAGGTGGAGGTTGCTTGGATGTCTGCTTTGGAGGTCCCTGTTGCTTTTGCAGATTTTTAATTAGAGCCTCCGAGTATGTTTTTGTGTATTTATGTTTTTTGCCAGTCCTGGTTTCATAGGTCTATGTGAGACTGGTGGTGTGATGCAAGTAATTCCCTTCTCCTCTTGACTGCCTGGTCCAGTCTTGGGTTGAGAGAGCTTAGCCTCCAGTTTGGCTGTATAATTGCATCTCTCGCATGTATTAGTGTTTGGTGGAAGGAGGAGAGGGTTGTCTGTGTACATGAGGCAACTGTAACATTGCCTCCAAATGCCCAGATTCACCAGTTGGACTGGAGAGTACACCTGAAACTGCCCTCTGAACATGCCTGGATAGGTACAGTGAACTGTTTTACTGACTGGCTGGTAACGTCGAATAGAGAGCCTTGTCCTTCTCTACAGTATATGGGGGTCTAGTGCTAAGGTTGATTTGTGCTTGCTATGAGTTTTGGGCAAGTGCAGGGGTGGGAAGTGAATGATTTGAGTGCTTAAGTTGAAAGTTTGTCTAGTTCCAAGGAAAAAATTGGAGAGTAGATTTTGTGGAGCCGGGAATAGTTGTACCCTAGCTAACTGGCGCTGCTTGGCATGCAAATGCAGGTTTTATAGCAGGGAAATGAAAGAGATGAAAATTAGCCCAAAATGGCCAATAAACTACTAATTACTGGGCTGAAACCACTCCTCCAGGGACAGATAGGCTGCTCAAAGCTCCCTGTCTCACAGTGAACAGAGAAACTTCCTTCTATCCAAGTAAGGTATGGGCAAACACATAAACTTGTAATACAGCCCTGAATTCAGCACTAACCTGAAAACAGGACTAAACTAGCTTAGAAGGATGGGAAAGCAAGTATATTTTTTGTTATTTTTGTTTTTTTTTTTTTTTCAGAAAGTAAAGCAGATACAATCAAAAAACACTTTAAATGCAGAGAAATGGCTATCACACTTGAGTGTGTAGCCTACAACAATTAAACAGGTAATCTAAACACAGAAACGACTTTGTTAAAGTGCAGGCAGTAAAATAAGTACAACATGTAGCTGAAACAAGCTTTTTAAATCACAGAAACTCTAGAAAATTGGCGTTTAAGGCAGAATTAGCTAAAGGCAGCAAGAAAATGCAGAAAAAATTATACTTAATCACTCCAAAGTCTCTCTTTTGTCTCTCTGCTGCTGTAGAACTCTGCAGGGCACCAGGCAGGAGCTTGCTGAGCTGTATACTAGCACCATATGTCACATATATGTTCCCCTTGCCTGGCATAGGGCATAAAGCTGATGTACAGATTTACCATCCTCAGAACTCCTTTACCGCTAGTCGGAATGCCATCTTCGATCGCTGGTCTGAACACTCATTCTTCTGCTGGTTAGCAAGCCATTTTTCAGATAAGTGCCTTGTTGAGTTTTTTCTTATCTTCGTTTATTTTTGTGTTGGTTTGATGCTCATCGTGTTACCCTGCTGCAGTCATCACACTTGGGTTATCCTGCCGTCAGGCAGTCCCACAGTCGGCCTGAGTTCCAAAGTCTTGGTCCGGCGTCGGTTGCTGTTGCTTCTTCCCTGACGTCAGAGCGCCAGGGGTATATAAGAGGCATCCGACGCCATTTTCTCCAGTCTTTCTTGCCGTGCGGTGCCCGAAGCAGAAGTAGTTCGCAAGTGCCGGTCAGCCGACACCTGAGATTTTCGATTCGAATTTCAGTCCGAAGTCTTCAATAAAGGTAAGTACCCTGTTGGGGAACCTTTTCTTTCCTCAATCCGATGTTAGAAAAAGTTAACAATTGCATTTCTTGTGGGAAGCAAATACCTCATAAGGACTTCCATTCCTATTGTATTCCTTGCCTAGGCCCAGACCACGACGTCACAGGTTGTCGGTTTTGTGCTAGGTTTAATAAACGAACTATCAAACGCTGTTTTGACTTCGCACGACATTACTTTGGTAGGAAATTTAATTATATCATGCCCTCGGAGCAGCCGACGACCAGCATGCATAAATAATGCAAGGATAAGGGCAGGCAGCCTAGGAAGGAACAAGCCAGACTTCAAGGCCTCTGCTGGGCCTGTCACCGGTTCTCCGGTTTTCAGTGAGGTGCCTACGCAGCCCCTGACGACCGCAGAATTGGAAGCCCAGACAGCTGTGGATTCTCAAGCAGAGTCTACTAGGCCGACGCAGCCATCTTCATTAGGCCCTTCCGACACAGGAGCAGAAGTAGACCCCGGTGCAGTGGAAACACCTTCGGTTGCAGAAGATGTCTTCAGACCGACTACACTCACCATTAAATCTTATGCTAAGCTTAAAACTCCTTTAAAACCAAAGAGGACTGTACATCAGTCTACAGTTCATGGCCCCATGCCTAAGAAACAGATGCTTAAGATGGCTGAAGATTTGATTACCCTAATCAGGGGTTTCCATCCCCCTCCTGATAAAAGACCAAGACAAGAGGAGGATTATGCTTCCTCTGACCAGGTTTCAGTTTCCTCAGATTCTTCTGAGGAACAGGATTACACTTTTACACCTTATGAAGACTCTGATGCTGAAGACTCTATTCCTTCAGCATCTCCCCCTGAAGACTACTCCTTTGGGGAAACTTTACATACCATGAGGGAACATTTCCACTGGGAAGGCCAGGACTACTCTGATTCTAAGAAAAGGCTCCGAGAGTTCCTTTTACTACCCCAGCACAGACCTCTTGCTATCCCTCCAGTTTAGGATATTGTGGATGATGTTTACTTGGAGTCTAGTCTAAATCCAGACTCTCTACCTTCTGCTCCAGCCAAACCAGACAGATACTACAGAGTACCTGACTCACACAAATTCCTTTATAAAAGCCCTGTAGCTGACCCAGAAACAATTTCCCAGGGTCCTAAGGGAGCTAAAGCTTCTATGGCTAAAAATCATGTGCCCTCTGAAAGGGATTCCAGAGCCCTAGATAGATGGGGAAAGAAAATATACACCTCAGCAACTCTGGCTATGAGAGTATTAAATTGCCAGTTCCACATGCTGAAATAACAGCAATTCCTAATGTCTCAATTAAAACAAAAAATGAGCACACATACTGAATAGTCTGCATTCAAGGAAATGCAGGATCTGTTGCATGCAGTTGAACAGGGGGCAAACATACTTTACAATGTGGATTTGATTTATTGGAAGCTTCCTGTAGGGCAGCTATTACTGGCTCTGTCATACATAGACATGCTTGGTTAAAAGAACAAACCCTTCCTGATCATGTTAAAGCAAAATTATTGGATGCACCTTTACAGCAGGATGTATTATTTCGTGTCAAAGCAGAAGAGGTTTTAAAGAAAATGGAGGATAAGGCAAAGTCTATGCAGACGGTCAAGGATTTTTTGCAGGTACAACCCCCTCGTTTCAGCAGAAATTGGCCAACAAAAAACTGGTCCTTTCCAGCTTCTGACAGATCACAGAGAGGCAAATACAGACGCCCAAGGAGCAGAGGTCAGTCACAAGGCCCTTACAAACCTCGCCAATGGGGAACTGCTACCCAGAAAGGAGGAGAAGACAGGCCCCAGGCTAGCAGAAGGCAAACACAATGACTCAATCCTCAAACTACCAAGCAAATCTCTCCTGGTAGCTCCCTTGGGAGGAAAATTAGCATTTTTTGCAGACAACTGGCACATCATCACAAAAGACAAATGGGTTCTAGACATTGTCTCTCAAGGATACAGATTCCACTTTCATACCTTACCAAGGATAAAAGGAATGCCAAACCTGCCACCAAATCAATGGGCAGAGGCACAAAAACAAATTACAGCTCTCATGGACATGAGAGCCATTCAACAGGTACCTACACAGGAGCAAGGACAAAGATTTTACTCAAGACTCTTTCTAGTCCCAAGAAAGGACAAAGCATGGAGACCCATTCTGGATCTTTCAATTCTGAACACCTATCTGCAAGTACCAAAATTCAAGATGCTAACACTACAGCAGCTTCTTCCCATGCTGGGCAAGAATGCTTGGCTAGTAATGTTGGACCTCAAGGAGGCATACCTGCATGTCCCTTTCAGACAAAATTGCAGAAGATACCTCCGCTTCATTGCAGGTTCAACGCATTATCAATTCTCTGCACTGCCTTTTGGCTTATCTACTGCGCTCAGGGTTTTCACAAAATGCCTGGCACCAGTAATTGCATACTGCAGACAAAGAGGAATTCAAATATACCCATACCTGGACGACTGCCTTATTCAAGCAGAAAGCAAGGACATTCTTTTAAAGCATCTGGCATTTGTCAAACACCTTCTAAGTTGCCTAGGGTACACAGTAAACGAAAAGAAATCAAAACTAGTGCCCTCACAAAACATAATATTCCTGGGTGCCAGCTTGAATACAATGGCCCAGATGGCTTATCTCACGCCAGACAAGAAACAACAGCTGACTCAATATTTCAAAATAATGGCAACAAAGACCCAACTCGCTGCAAGAAAAATTCTGCAGGCCTTGGGATTCATGGCATCTTGCATACTACTAATACCATTTGCAAAACTGCATGTGAGGAAATTACAATGGTACCTGAAAAGCGTATGGACTCAGCACAGCCACAGCTTGGAAACAATGATACCACTCATTCCCTGCCTTCAACAGGAGTTTCTATGGTGGGCACAGGCATGTCACCTCAACAAGGGTCAGCCTTTCACCTTACCGACAGCCAGGCAAACTATGACAACAGATGCATCGGACTATGCCTGGGGAGCACACATGGCAGGACAGTGCATTCAGGGCAAATGGACTACAGATCAGAGGCATCTGCATATCAATCAAAAAGAAATGCTAGCAGTACAGAATGCCCTAACAGCTTTCAAGAACCTCTTACACCCAGGACAACTAATAATAAAGACGGACAATACCACAGTAATTTGGTACATAAACAAGCAATGACCTTGTGGAACACTGCACTGTCTTACCAGGTTCAATTACAAGCACAATTCCTGCCAGGAAAGAAAAACACATTGACGACCTAAGCAGAAACATCATGGATCCACACGAGTGGAAACTAGATCCACAAGTATTTGCAATGATAGCTCAAAAATGGGGATGCCCAGATATAGATCTGTTTTCAAGCCCCCAAAACTACCAACTTCAAAAATTTTGCACAAGGACATTCCATCCACAAGCTTGGAAAGTGGACGCCCTCTCATTCAGTTGGAAAACATTAACAGTGTATGCCTTTCCTCCACTGCCTCTTCTAGCAAAGGTACTGCTGAAAGCCAGATTAGAGTGGCCACAAATGATACTCATTGCACCAGACTGGCCACGCCAGCGTTGATATCCAATTTTAAGGAACATGGCCCACGGCCCACCATGGATTTTACCACAAATTCCTCACCTGCTCACCCATTGAGACAATCAGATTCTACACAGCCAGCTCAAGACTTTAAACCTGGCTGCATGGCAAATTACCTAAACAACCAGCCAACACCTCTATCCAAAGCAGTTATGGATGTCATTCTGGTGGCCAGGAGGCCCAGCACCAGGAAAACCTATTCAGACAAATGGAGAAGATTTTGCGTCTGGAACCAGGCTAAAGGCCAAAATCCCCTTGATCCAAACATTCCTCAGATTCTACAATATTTAACTGAGATGTTGCACAAAGGTCTTTCCTTTTCATCTATTAAGATCCACGCCTCAACAATTTCAGCTCATTACAACACGGATCCTCCTTTATTCTCACATCCACTCCTAAGACAGTACCTCAGAGGGGCTAAGAACATAAGACCGCCAAGGAGAGCACCAACACCTACTTGGGATCTCAACTTTGTTCTGGAAAAGCTTACACTGCCGCTCTTTGAACCAGCTTTTTCAGCTGATTTAAAATTTCTTTCATGGAAAATTGCCCTGCTACTTGCAATAACCTCAGCTAGAAGAGTCGCAGAGCTACAAGCACTAATGGCAGTGGAGCCTTTCCTCATTTTTCATCAAGACAGAGTCTCTCTACGCACTAACCCTTCCTTTATGTCAAAGGTGGTATCCAGTGTGGCCCTAAACCAAACCATTCATTTGCCCACCTTTTTCCCAAATCCCCAGAACAAAGGAGAAAGACTCCTGCACTCTTTGGACATTCACAGGCAATTACGTTACTACTTGGATAAAACTAAGGCTTTCAGAAATTCTGACCAGCTCTTTGTAGCCTATGCTACAGGATCACAAGGAAAAGCTCTCTCAAAACAGACCATTTCTAAATGGATAGGGCATTGCATACATTTCTGCTACACGCATCATGAGAAACTGGTACCTGCTAACATTAGGTCCCACTCCACCAGGGCTACAGCTACATCAGCAGCCTTTCTCAGGGGAGTGCCAACCAAGGATATTCTGGAAGCTGCAACTTGCAGTTCAGTGCACACCTTCACCAAACAATATCACTTACCTCTATATTCTAAGACAAGAGCTGGTTTTGCCACTGCAGTTTTTCAGGGCCTACTAGCTCCTTCTAACCCTGTTTAACCCCACCTCCCATCCTTAGCTTTGGAATTCAACCCAAGTGTGATGACTGCAGCAGGGTAACACGATGAACATAGTACAGTTTTGTACCTACCATAAATGTAGATGTTCGAGTGTTTACCCTGCTGCAGTCCAGGTTACCCTCCCTCCATCCCCTCTGAACTAGCTGAACTTATCTATACCACTCTATCCTATTCAACCTTTGTGGTATATTTGCTTGTGCCTAAAGGTATTGTTTTATTTTTATCTAGCTATATATATATATATATATATATATATATATATATATATATATTTTGCCTACCTATTGGGGGCACCTGACATCTGGGGCAAGAAAAACTGAAGAAAATGGTGGTGGATGCCTCTTATATACCCCTGGCGCTCTGACGTCAAGGAAGAAGCGACAGCAACCGACGCCGGACCAAGACATTGGAACTCAGGCCGACTGCGGGAACGCCTGACGGCAGGATAACCCAAGTGTGATGACTGCAGCAGGGTGAACACTCGAACATCTACATTTATGGTAGGTACAAAACTGTACTTTTAATGTCATCCAGAAAGGGGAAATGCCAGTGTGGGAGAAAATTCCCCATAAGGACTGTCATGAGCAGTGTATGTTTTGCGCAAGTGCTTCTCATAACCATACGTCTTGTCCTATTTGTTAGATATTTGTTCCAAAGACCTTGTGTAGTCATTTCTCCTCTTCAGCCATTTACTTAGGTAAGCAGCATCTTAAATTGTTGGCCAAGGGTACCATGGAGGCATTGTCCCAGCCTGTGGGTCAGCCGACAGCAAAGAAGAAGGCCAAGAAACCTCAGTCAGATTCTTCGGCTGTACTGCCTCCACCAGACGTCTCTCTTTAAGCTGTTGACAGCCTGGGGAACTGACACAATTACAGTCGGATTCCTTTGCCACAACCATTTTGGAGGCTGACATGGATCCTGCTTCTCACATACCTCTGGAGACCTTGCAGACATCCGTTTCAGATGTTCAGGGAGAACCACAGCTGATATTTCTGAAGAGCCTAGGGGTTGTTCTGCAAATCCTTGTTAGAGAGGAGATTCTTACTATGCTGATTAAGTGTTGTCAGGGGTCCAAGCCACCTAAGATCTTTAGGGCTGATGTTCCCTTGAAAAAGAAGCAGAAAACTAAGCACCTTTCTCCTGTTCCCAAGGATCCTCAATATGAATGGCAGAATGACAGGATCTCACACAGGGGAATGACATGATTTCACACAGGGTCTGTTTAAGGGCCTTATGGCTTTAACGCCCTCTCAGGGGGGTCTGTGTTCCTGCACCCCCATGGTTTTTACTCCTCTTAAGAGGCCTAGGGAGCAGGTTTTGTCTGATGAGGATGTGGATTCTGCTGTAGAATCCTTGACCTATTCTTCCCAGATTTTCTCTCCCTTGGACTGTGGTTCTAAAAAGTAGGACTCTATTAGCTAGCACTAATTAAGAAATGTTGAATGTACTAGTAACCCTAGTTACTATCTGTTTGTTCCCCATGTTGTAAACAGGGGTAACCTTTAACCTGTGAACTTGTCTATTCATGATTGTCTATGTATACTTTGCAAATATCTCTATATTCTTTCTACATTATTCTATTTACCTGGAGCCTTTATTTTGTAATGAGTTTGTAATGTTTTTTACTGTATCTGTTTATGCTGAAGCTTTTCTCCCGGGCCTCTGCTGAAAATGGACATGTATCCAGTCGAACTATCCCGGTCAACAAATGTAAAATAAAATAAATAAACAAATTAGTCCCGATTCTCCTTTTCAGGAGATTTCTGTTGTTACATTTTCCTGTATGATGTTTTTTTAAGTGGGACTGAACTCCTTCGAATGGAGTCACCCAAGCCCTCTGATGTCTGTCCTGTTCTTGCTGTCTTGTTAGACACCTTTTCTGCAGCTTCTCTGGCTCCTGACACCCAGTCCCCTGCTACTAAGAAACTTGATAGGCTTTATAAGGTGTCTGTGGATTGCAAGTTCCTTTACAAGTGCCCTTCTGCTGACCCTTCTGTTATTTCTGTTGCTTCTGATAAGCCATTTGAGCTTTTGCCTTCTACAAAGCTGCTCCCATCTGACAAGGACAGCAGAACTATGAAGAGGTTGTATACTGCTGGTGCCCGTGGCCTTTAGGGCTGTGAACTACCAGACACACATGACCAGCTATGTTTTGGCTCTTCTCTCTCAGGCCTGTCAAGTTATTTTGCATTTTCCTCACTCTGTGGGTAAGACTTCAGCGCTTTCTTTACTAGGGTCATCTTCTTTACTAGGGTCATCTTCTGAAGTAGCTCGCCATTCTGTTTAAATGCAGCTATGATGCAGCTGATTCCTCATCTAGAGCTGCTGCTTTTGATTCTGTGTTGAGGAGGTATTCCTGGCTTTGCCTGCAGCCTTTGCCTGATGAAATTAAGGCTAAGCTGATAGATGCTCCTCTAGGCAATAAACATCTCTTTGGTGCTGCTGCTGCTGAGAAAAAGGGTAAGGCTTGGCAGGAATTGAAACATATTTTTGTTTTGCCTGTTCAGATGTTTCAGAGGAATTACCGTACTAAACCTGCCTTTGTCTTCAGACAGTGTTAGCCTCCTTCCAAAGGTAAAAAGGGTGGTAGAAGGGCTGCTCCTGCAAAGTCTACTGAAACTTTCCTGATAAGACAGGTTTTGTCTGACTATCCTTGTTCCTCTCTCCTCAGTCATGTTCCTCTTTCTCGTCACCTTTCCCTGTCCCTTCCAGTATGGTTAAAATTCACTCGGGATTCTTGGGTTCTATCCATCATTCATCAGGGGTACGAAATGGATTGGAAATCTCTTCCCCCTTTCTGGGCATTCCTCAGTCTCTTCAGGAAAAGCTTCCCTTTTTCAAGAGGTTCTTTGGAGCCTTTTTTCCCAAGGAAAAGTTCAAAAAGTTCCAGTGCCATAAAAGGGGGAGAATGTTTCTGGTTCTCTGGAAAGAAGGCACCTGAAGACCCATTCTGGTTCTCTCTCAGACGAAAACTTTTTTGAGGGTTCCTTCCTTTTGGATGTTATCCCTCCAAACCTTGTTTCTTGTACTTCTTCCTCAGGCTTTCCTAGATGTTCTTCATGTTTCACTGTTGCAGTCATTACATTTGGGTTATCTGCCTGCAGGTAGCCCTCAGCCGGCCTGAATATCAAAGTCTTGGATTCTTGCATCGGATGCTGTCTCTTCTTCCATGACATCAGGGGTATAAAACTTGCAGCCGACGCCATTACATCAGTCTTTCTTGCCACGCGTTGCCTGAAGCAGAAGCAGTCCGCAAGTGCCGGTCGGCCAACTCCTGAAATTTTCGTTTTCGGGTTTTAGAAATGAAGTCTTCAAAAACGCTAAGTACCCCATTGGGGATCCCTTTTCTTGCTCTTAACTGATGTCAGTAAAAGTTAACAATTGTATTACCTGTGGAAAGCAAATACCTCATAAAGATTTTCATTCGTACTGCATTCCTTGCTTAGGCCCAGACAATGACGTCCCCAGACTATTTGTTGTTGGTTCCTTTTTGCAGCAAATTATTTCGGTACTCTGTTTAACTATCCAGAAATGGCTTTGGTAAGCCATTCAATTACCGACATTCCGAAAAAAACATAAAGATGAAGACAGACCGCATAGGTCCAAAGCTGCCGACGACACTTCTGTTAAGCTAGTCGCCATTTCGCCGGTACTCAGTGAGGCGCTTTTGCAGCCCCTGATACCTGCTATTTCAGATTCACAGGCCTCTACTGAGACCCATTTGGAGTCCGGTATGCTGCGAGATGCTTCTTCGACTATGGAACCTGCGGATGTCTCTACCTTGGATGGGTCTAGTGCCGCTGTGCAGGCACCGACTTCCGCAGGTGTATTCAGGCCTACTGACTTGCATTTCAAACTGACGCCATCTTCTTCTTCAAGGCCTAAAACTCGACCCACACCTAGAAAACCGATGTCCAAACCGCATAGACATGCCCATATGCCTAAAAAACAAATGATAAGAATGGCTGAAGACCTTATTACTTTAATTAGGGGAAGCCAGCCTTCACCCTCTAAGAGACCTAGAACTGATTTTCCTTCTGATTCTTCTGATCAGGATTCTGAAATTTCTGTTTCTTCTGATTACGAGGATTTGCCCTTATCTACCTATGAGGATTCTGATGCAGAAGATTCCATTCCCTCTGCTTCCCCTCCAGAAGATTTTTCTTTTGATGAAACCTTGCACACTCTTAGGGACCATTTCCGCTGGGAAAGCCAGGATTACTCTGACTCCAAAAAGAGGCTTAGGGAATTCTTACTACTCCATCAACACAGGCCTTTAGCTATCCCTCCGGTCCTGGACATCGTAGAATGCCTTCTTGGAATCTAGCCTGACCCCTGACACTTTACCTCCAGCTCCCAGGAAGCCTGACAGGTACTACAGAGTCCCTGACTCTGACAAGTTCCTCTTCAAGAATCCTACTGCAGACCCAGAGACCATTTCCCAAGGACTTAAAGGCATTAAGGCTACTTCTGCCAAAATCCCTACCCCCTCTGATAGAGATTCCAGGGCCTTGGACAGATGGGGTAAGAAGGTATATACTTCTGCTATGTTGTCAATTAGGGCCTTAAACTGCCAGTTTCATATGTTAAAGTATCAGCAGCATATTATGGGACTACTTAAACAGAAAATGATTTTGATTCCTGACTGTGCTGAAAATAAAGAATTACAGGATTTAATGCATTCTACTGAACAAGTTGGTAAACATACTTTGCAATGTGGTTTTGACTCTTTAGAAACATCTTTCAGGGCTGCTGTCATGGGTCTGTGCATAGAAGGCATGCTTGGCTTAAGTAGCAGAATTTGCCAGATCATGTTAAAGCTAAATTACTGGATGCTCCCTTAAACCAAGACCGCCTGTTTGGCAACAAAGCAGAAGAAGTCCTTAAAACAAGTTCAGCCTCCCAGATTTAGCAGGCATTGGTCTTCTAAGAATTGGTCCTTTCTTGTCTCTTCCAGGTCTTCTCAGTCCAAACCCAGGAACAGCAGACCACCTAGGCTGCAGTCTCAAGGTACTCACAGGCCTAAGCAGTGGGGGGCTGCCACTTCCAAAGCTGGAAGTAGTAAGACACCCCCCCCTATGGAAAAATGTCACAATGACATATAACCTTAAACCTTCCAAGCCCTGCTCAACTGCCTGCTCCCTTAGGGGGAAAGATCGCCCTGCATGCATAAAACTGGGAACTCATTATCCAGGACAAATGGGTGTTAAATATAGTTTTCCAAGGATACAGATTCCACTTCCACACCTTACCAATCCCAAACGGTTGTCCAGACCTACCCCCAAATCAGTGGGCAGAGGCTCAACAACAGGTTCTCTCTCTTCTAAGTATCAGGGCTATTCAACCTGTCCCAGCAGAAGAAAGGGGACAAGGTTTTTATTCAGGACTTTTCCTGGTACCCAGAAAAGACAGCTCTTGGCATCCTATCCTGGACCTCTCTATTCTAAACACCTTTTTGGTAATCCCAAAATTCAAAATGCTAACTTTTCAACAGCTGCTTCCTATGCTAGGCAATACCTGGTTGGCAATCTTAGACTTAAAGGAAGCTTACCTGCACATTCCAATAAGGGAATCTTGCAGGAAATACCTACGCTTCAGAGCAGGCTCCATGCATTATCAGTTCTCTGCTGCGCCCAGGGTATTCACAAAGTGTCTAGCTCCAGTCATTGCATTTTGCAGGCAAAGAAATATTCAAATATACCCATACCTGGACGATTGCCTAATTCAGGCAGAAAGCCAGGACATGCTACTAAAACATTTGGCATTTGTAAAGAAACTTCTAACCTCACTGGGGTACACCATAAATGAAAAGAAATCCCATCTAGTACCCTGCCAACAAATTGTATTCCTGGGAGCAAGCTTGAACACAACTTCCCAGATGGCTTACCGCACACCAGAGAAACAAGTTTATTTGACAGCCTACTTCATACTACTGGCCACAAAGACCCAGCTATCTGCAAGGAAAATCCTGCAAGCCCTGGGGTTCACGGCCTCTTGCATTCTACTAATTCCATATGCAAGACTGCATATGAGGAAACTACAATGGTATGTAAAAAGCCTATGGTGTCAACATTCTCAGGACCTGGAATCAATGATTCTTATCATTCCTTGCATAAAGACAGAGTTCCTTTGGTGAGCAGAGGCCTGCTACCACAACTAGGGGCTCCCATTCACTCTACCACCCATACCCTAACAACAGACGTATCAGACTATGCATGGGGGGGCTCACTTGGCAGGGCAGTGTATTCAGGGCAAATGGAACCCAAGTCAGATGCACCTGCACATCACTCAAAAAGAAATGTTAGCTGTACAGAATTCCCTGACAGCCTTCAAGGACCACATTCTTCCAGGACAATTATTGGTCAAGACAGACAACACCACTGTTATGTGGTATATAAACAAGCAGGGGGGAACCCACTCGTACCCCTCTGCAGACTAGCCATGGCTCTGTGGAACACAGCCTTGAGCTACCAAGTGCACCTACAAGCTCAGTTCCTTCCAGACAAGCTAAATCCACTGGTGGATGACCTAAGCAGAAATCTCATGGTCCCACACAAGTGGAAATTGGAAGCAAAGATATTCAACCTTTTGAGAAACAAATGGGGGAACCCAGAGATAGACCTGTTTGCCTCCCCTCAGAACTACCAATTGGACAAATTCTGCACAAGGACTTCCCACAGTCAAGCTTTGAAAGTGGATGCCCTGTCCTTCACCTGAGAAAGCCTCTCAATTTATGCCTTTCCCCCCTCTGCCTCGCCTCTTGAAAGTTCTGCTAAAGATCAAACAGGACAAACCAAGGACAATACTTATCACACCAGACTGGCCACGTCAACCCTGGTACCCCCTCTTGCACAGTATGTCACAGCTGGAACTATGGCACCTGCCTCAGACCTCTTCACTGCTGTCCCAGCAGGAGGGCCAGATTCTGCACCCTCAAATTCAAACCCTGAACCTTGCAGCCTGGCTAATTCCTTGAGCTCTCCAATAATATCCCTCAGTAAGCAGGTGCTAGATGTCATTCTGGAGACAAGGAGGCCTAGTACTAGAAAATCCTATGCTGAAAAGTGGAAAAGATACTGTTCTTGGAGCCAGACTCAGGAGATGGGCACAACGGTGCCCAGCTTACCGCATACTCTTCAGTACTTAACAGAGATGCTCCACAAAGGCCTTTCCTTCTCGCCAATTAAAATTCATGCCTTGCCATTTCAGCTCATTATAATACTGAACCGCCCCTTTTCTCTCACCCCCTGCTAAAGCAATTCCTCAGCGGGGCTAAAATTTTAAGACCACCCAAGAGAGCCCCTACTCTGGCCTGGGACCTTAACTTTGTATTGAAAAAGCTCACTCTACCTCCTTTTGAGCCAGCTGCAACTGCAGAGTTGAAATTCCTTTCTTGGAAAACAGCCTTCCTTCTAGCCATCACTTCAGCAAGAAGAGTGCCTGAATTACAGGCCCTCATGGCAGTGGAGCCATTCATCATCTTCCATGCAGACAGGGTGTCCCTCAGGACCAATCCTTCCTTTATGCCCAAGATGGTGTCTAGTGTGGCCCTTAATCAGTCCATTCATTTGCCTACTTTTTTCCCAAATCCACAAAACAAAGGAAAATGAATACTGCACTCTTTGGATCTGCACAGGCAACTTAGATTTTATTTGGACAGGACTAAGCCTTTCAGAAAATCTGAACAGCTACTAGTGTGCTTTGCTGCAGGGGCAAAGGGGAAAGGCCATTTCAAAGCAAACCATTTCTAAGTGGATAGCCCATTGCATTCATTTCTGCTATAAGCACCATGGAAAACCTACCCCACAGGAGATAAGATCACACTCCACCAGGGCTGCCTCTACCTCTTCAGCCTTTCTCAGAGGTGTCCCTACCAGGGACATCCTAGAAGCTGCTACCTGGAGCTCAGTACATACCTTCACCAAGCATTACCACATGCCTATTTTTTTCTAAATCCAGAGCTGGTTTTGCCACTGCAGTTTTGCAGGGCTTAATAGCTAGTCCTAATGCTCTCTAACTTCCTCCTCCCTTCCTTAGCTTTGGGAATCAACCGAAATGTAATGACTGCAACAGTGAAACACAAAGAACATAGTACAGTTGTGTACACTTACCATAAATGTAGATGTTCGAGTGTATTTACTGTTGCAGTCCTGGTTACCCTCCCTCCGGCCCCCTGACTTTTCTTGGCTATACTATTCTTCTTGTTTAGTGCATTTCAGCTTTCTGGTGAATTTACTTTATGTTGGAGGTGTATCCTAATATATAATTGCTTTCCATTATGGGGGCGCCTGACATCTGGGGCAAGAAAAACTGATGTAATGGCATCGGCTGCATGTTTTATACCCCTGATGACCTGATGTCATGGAAGAAGAGACAGCATCCGATGCAGGAATCCAAGAATTTGATATTCAGGCCAGCTGAGGGCTACCTGCAGGCAGATAACCCAAATGTAATGACTGCAACAGTGAATACACTCGAACATCTACATTTATGGTAAGTGTACACAACTGTACTTTTCTCTGGATCTCAAGGATGCCTGTCTTCATATCCATTATTCATCTATTTTTCAGCAAGTTTTTACATTTCTCTGTTTCTTCCTTGCATTTTCAATTCTCTGCTTTTCCTTTTGGCCTCTCTATGGCCCTGGTCTCCACCAAATGCCTTGCTCCTATGATTGCATTTTGCAGTTTGTGGGGAATTCAGATCTTTTCTTATCTGGATGATCTTCTCCTTCCTTTCCAGAAACTTTACTTCAGCATCTTCTTTGTTGTTTGTCTCCTGCAAAGCCTAGGGTTTACAGTGAATTTCCAAAAATCATTCCTAATATGCTGAAAAAATATGCTGATAAATAGATAAAAAACTAAGCATATGAGATTTGTGAGACATAAACTGAAAGGTGAATATTTAATACAGCACACAATGATTGAAACTGTAGACTCATTTAAGGACCTCAGTATATGGGTAGATTCAGCTGTGAGTTTTTCTAATGATATTAACCAATTTGTTAATGATAGTTATAGACCTATAGCTTGTATAAAAAGATTTATAAAGTCTAGGAAGTCAAAAATGATGAAGTCATTGTTTGTTAGTTACATTAGACCCAAACTTGATTATGGAATAGCAATATGGAAACCCTATAAAGAAACAAGCATGAGTAAACTGGAAAGAGTACATCAAAAATATACCAAGGGCATCCATGGATGTGAAAATTTAAGTTATTATGAAAGACTAAAATATCTGAACTTGTACAGTGTCTCTTACAGACATCTAAGAGGTGATCTTATTTGACTATATAGGGCATTTAGAGACAACTAATTCTGGGAATGTTTGGGGTTATCAAAAAGTACTAGAGAATCATCAGACAACCTAGGTTGAAGATTCTATAGGAATGAGAAGTGTACTGATTGGTTCTCTGACAGAGTAGCTGATGCATGGAGCAGACTACCAAATTACATTAAAGCAAGTACTAGTTTAGATATTTTTAAGAACAGCCTGGACACTTATTATGGGAATAAGTGTTATGGTATAGTGGCAAGCTAGAAGGGCTTTTAATGCCTGTGCTTGAAATATTTGCATGTATGTATGTAATGCCTTCTCAGGATCATGTGTTTCTTGGGTGCAGACTCCAGACTTTTCCAATGCTGGCCTCTCTGCCTCCTTCCAAGGCTTTAACTGTGATTGCATTCTTTCAATTCATTCAATCTCTTCTTCATCTGGACTCAGTTACTGCCAGAGAATTCCTAAGAGCTCTAGGATGTATGGCTTCCACCCTTCCTATGCCTCCTCAGGCCAAGCTTCATACGAGAAAGCTAAAGTGGTTCTTAAAGTCAGTTTGGATTCAACATTCTCATCCTTTGGATTTTCTGATTCCCCTTCTCCCATGCCTCATACTAGAACTTCAGTGGTGGATTCATCAATTGTCCCTCAATCCATGGCTGCATCTTGAACTTCCAGTCCCCACACAGGAGCTGTTTTCAGATGTCTCAGATGCAGGTTGGGACCCTCCTTTGGTCCACTGAAAGTGCAGGGCCTTTGGTTTCTTCATCAAAAGAAGGCTCATATCAATATCAAAGAGATGAGAGCCCTTCTCCTAGCCCTGCAGGCCTTTCATTCTCTTTTCCTTCCAGGGCCCCCTCAAAACCTTCACAGACAATACCACAGTGATGTGGTACATCAACAAACAACCGGAGGACAAGGTCTTATCTCTTGTGCAGACTAGCTCTTCAGATTTGGGATCTGGCTGTCCAGTATCAGGTGACTCTTCAGGCTGATTATATTCCTTCAGATCAGAACACTCTGGCAGATTCTCTGAGCAGTTCCATTAACAAACTTAAAACTAGAATTGCCATACACTGCCATGATATTCAGTACTTAGCTTGTACTAACCCACTGGCGATGCATGCCTATAACTTGGCAGGTCACAATAAGTTCCTTTTTCACATTCTCGTCCAAGTGGATGACAAACCTCTCAATGGTAATGTCAATGACCATCTCGAGGAAAAGGAACTAAGCTGGCAGATCAGGTTACTAGCCAGAAAATCCCTATGCCTCAGTACAACAGAGTTACTGATCCCCATCCTGAATCTACAAAAACCGGACCACAAAAAGTGTCACTGACAGAACTGGGTTTTGGACCCAAACATCAGCCTCTTGGCCCTCTGAAAGCAGTTTGAGTTTTTTTTTTTTTTTGTCATTTTCTATGGTTTGTAGTACCTTATTGATTTTGACATGCTGTCTGTTGTCTCGATTTTTAATTGCAGTGGCTCACTGACATGTTTTTTATGTCAATTTTACTTTATTCAAGGTTGTATATTTGACATGGGTGGTTTGGAATTATTTGCTTGGTAAAATTTTTTGGTTTGGAATGGTTTGTTTTTTTTAACTCTTTCACATTAGCTTATTTGCAAATCTGATGAAGGAAGACCGGAAGCACCACACAACTTAGTTTTTTTTAAATTGTATCAATTTTTATGTGAACTTTCTATGGGGTCTGGTAGTTATTGAGGAAAATAATCTAAGGTTTTGTTTACATTTCATTGAGCTATGGGACTTTGAGATATTGGAAATCACTGGGACATGTCTGGCCATGTCTGGGCTGCAACCTGTTTGTGAACCCAACCCACAAGCACACCAAAGCAGCCCCACCATGACATCATGGGCATAATTATAATAATAAAGGTTTACCCCTCCTCAGACCCACTCCCCATTATCAATGAATGGTCCCTGCCTGGTACACTCCTACTTTTTTACCAATAAATAGAGCAGTGGAAGCACTGTTCTTCAATGTACTAAGCAGCGCTTATTTGACAACAAACGATTTAAACCAAGATTGAGGACTAAGTGTTCATTTATTTTATATCTTCATCAAGATCTCGTCCATTTAACCATCTGCAATGAGATTTCATCTGGCTAACCCTCCAAAGAGAGATGCTGAGCAGCATTTAGTACCCAGGGAAAACTTCACCATGGGCACTATCCACTAGGATTTGATTTCATACAAAAAGAGTATTGGTTGATTTTAGTGAGCAGGTCCATAACATAAACTCACGAGTGGATGCTTCACAGAGATGTGTTTCTGGACATTGTCCACCAATAGGGTACTGTTCAAGTACATCTTTATGCCTCCCCTCTGAACAGACAAGTACCTCTGTTTTGCACCAGTGTCCCATGTCTTTAGGCTTGGAATTTGGATGCTGTCTCTTTTTTCCCCAGAAGGGGATGCTTCTTTGTCTTTCCTCCCCTTCCTTTCATACCGCATGTCCTGTTCAAGATAGAATAGGATGCTCCCATAATCTTGTTGGTGACTACCTTTTGGCCCAGACAGTATTGGTTCCACTTCTTCTGCACTTAGCCAAGGACAATCATCGCAAGTTACCTAACAGGGTGGACCTAATCACACAAGACAAGGGGTCTTTCATGCATCCCCACATGTCTAGTCTTCAACTGACACTGTAGATGATAAGGTTTTGATCCTTTTTTAGGCACCTTTTTTTCTGATGATGTGCTTTGGGTTCTGCAGGAGGCCAGGAAACCCAATACCCGAAAAATTGTATTTATCCAAATGGAAAAGATTTTTTGTGTGGTGTTTTTCTAATAAGCTGGATCCAATTTCTGTGGAAGTTCCTTTGGTTCTCTCTTATTTCTGTGAATTGCTCAATGTTGGGTTGGCATACTGTTATGTTAAAGCCCACCTGTAATCCATTTCTGCTTGTCTGCCTTTGACTCCCCCTTTAGCTTCCAGATTTGAGATCAAACAATTTCTTAAAGGTATCCTATCTATATATTAGGCCTCCCAGGAAGCTTGTTCCTCCTTCCTGGGATCTTCATTTTGTCTTGGAAAAATTGACTCAAGCTCCTTTCAAGCCTGCAGCTTCAGCTTCCTTACAGCATTGTTTTTGGAAGACTGGTCTTCTTTTGGCCATTACCTCAGCCAGGTGGGTATATGAGTTGCAGGCCCTTATGGCTGTTCCTCCTTTTTTGTTTTTTCATAAGGACAGGGTGTCTCTTTGTACTAATTCTTCTTTTATTCCCAAGGTGGTTAATGAGTTGTATCTTAATCAGTCTATTCATTTGCCCACTTTTTTCCCTGCTCCACAGTCTACTAGTGAGAAGGTTCTTCACACCTTGGATTTGTATAGACA
This sequence comes from Protopterus annectens, assembly GCF_019279795.1. Taxonomy (NCBI): domain Eukaryota; kingdom Metazoa; phylum Chordata; order Ceratodontiformes; family Protopteridae; genus Protopterus; species Protopterus annectens. Next base: position 805,643,024 of record NC_056737.1, on the reverse strand, counting down.
ATCTGGGTATTAATTGGATAAAACTAAAGCCATTTATAAATCTGAGCAGCTTTTTGTTTCTTTTCATCCTCGGCAGCTGTTTCAAAGCAAACCCGTTTTTCTTGGATATCTAAAACCATTTCCTTTTGTTACTGTTTTCATGGGAAAAGCCTTCCTTCTTCTGTTAGGCTCATTCTACCAGGGCCGTGGCTTCTTCTGGTGCCTTTTTCAAAGGTTTGGATGTTAATTCCATTCTTGAGGCAGGTACTTGGACTTCTGTGCGTATTTTTACCAAGCACTATAAGTTGGATGTTGTTTCCAGGGCTAGATCCAGATTTCCCAGAGCTATCCTGCATGGTTTCTTGAGGGTTCTGCTGGGCCTTCCTCCTCCCAACTTTCTTTTTGCAGTTTTATACAGAATACTACAAACATAACAAAAATGAACAAGCACAGGAATCTCTAGTTCCAACCTCACCAACACAAGTGTTGAGAAAAAAATAAAAAACAGAAAAACTAGTAGTCTTAAAACTTCCTTTGAGAGCTCAGTCACAATAATTTCTAAAAATCATGAAATCCAGGTAGTGTTCCAAAGCAACAAGCCTTTATTCATCACAGACAAATGATCCTCAGTAACATTTCTGAGTTTTTTATTACTGAGGATCGTTTGTCTGTGATGAATAAAGGCTTGTTGCTTTGGAACACTACCTGGGTTTCATGATTTTTGAAAATGATTGTGACTGAGCTCTCAAAGGAAGTTTTAAGACTACTAGTTTTTCTGTTTTTTTAATTATTCGTTTTTGCATTATTTTTTTACAGAATGCTACAACAGTGATATAGAAGGGCATAGTACAGTTGTGTACAATCTTACCATAACAGTAGATGTCCTTTTTTCACAGTTGTAGGGTTCACTCCCTCCCTCCTCCCCATTCCTTTCTCCTTCTAGATGTACATGTTCCCTCTTTCTCCTTGGACTGGAACTGTTGTTCCTCCTGGGGCTTTTCAGTTCTGAGGATGGTACATCCGTACGTCACCTTTATGCCGGGTGTGAGGAGCATACGTGTGACGTATGATGTCTCTTTTACAACCTAAGACTTTGGTATGCTGGCAGATGTCGAGTTGTTCTTGGCAGGGAATCCCTATTGTACAGAATACTGCAACAGTGAAGAGAAGGCCATCTACTGCAATGGTAAGATTTTACACAACTGTACTTTTTTGGTGGCAGTTACTTTTGCCAGAAAGGTTTCACAATTATAAGTACATGATTTTCCCTTCCTTAGTTTTCTGTAAGGACAGGGTTTCTCTTTGTACAAACCCTTGTTTTTTTTTACCCAAGGGAGCTTCTGAAAATAACCTCAACAGCTCCATTTATCTTCCTGTGTTTTCTTCCAATTTCTCCAACAAAGGTAAATACCTTCTGAACTATTTGAATGTGCTTAGGCAACTAAGATTTTGCCTTGACTGTATCAGCTCTTTCAAGAAATCTAGCCAGTTGTTTGTCTCCTTTTCAAAATCCATGTTGAATTCACCTGTGTCTAAAGTGACTTTATCCAAGTGGCTTTCAGATTGTATTTTGTTTGCATATTTATTCTCTGAAAGGCAAGATTCTTCAAAAAAAGCTTAAAGGTCATTCAGCTAGGGCAGTAGCTACTTCTACAGATTTTCTTTCTATAGTACCTATGGATGATATTTGCATCACTTCTGCATGGTTAGGCCATCTTACTTTTGTGCTGCATTATAAACTGGACATTCAGCTAGCATTGCCACCTATCCAGTATTTTTCTGGACTACCCGGGAATCAGACTGTTGGTCTGGTAGTCCGGAAAACACTGTACAAACTCCAATATTCTGTTTATCTGCACAAACAGAATGCCGGAGTTTGTAAAAAAAAAAAAAAGCAACCACAGAATACTTTTAAACTGAACCGCAATGCTAATGCAATGTGCTTAAAACTAGTGCTTAAAACTAGGACTTGTTTAAACAAGTCCAAACTTACTCAAACACAGGAACTGTGAAAAATGTCACCAGGTACAATATGAACAAGCTAAAAGTTTTATTCCAGCCGATTTAAAACACAAATGGCATTACAGTGTTATAGCTGCTCATAGAGGAGGACCTTGGAAAATAATACTTGAACAAAGAGAACTCTGGTGGCAGGTATATTTAAATGCTTTATCTCCACCAGGGCTAAGTGACGTTATATCTATTTCAAGTATCTTAAAAATGAAAGCATATGAGAGATAGTAGTACTGTCTTTCTCTCAATTATTTTATAGCCCAGTTAAAAATTTACATATATAAAATATTTAGTGGTCATATAGATCATAAAACCTGTAATATTATTGGCTGATTGGGATAACAGACAAGTCAATTCATATCTCGTATCAGATTTTTTAATTGCGACTTTTATTTTGTATTATTCTTGTCACTTTTATAAGTTTATAAATTAAATTTGGATATTTCTTTGTATTTTAAGTTTAGTTTTTATGAAGCACATTTATGGAAGGACTATAAACTATTCAGTAGCTGCTGTTATATGAAATCGCCGATCATGGAAACAGTAAAGTTTAAAATGGTAGCAATGTCTCTTTAAACCTTTAAACTTTTAAAGGGAACATGTGACCACATAGCTATAAAATGATCTTATCTGACGAAGTCTTAATAAAAGTTGGATGAAAATGCTCATCTCTTGATTGTTTTTAACGTCGTAATGCTTTTTGTGTTTCAAATCGGTTAGAATAAAATGTTTAGCTTGTTCACATCATGCCTGCTGAAATTTTTCACACTTGTTTAAACAATAGAGAAAAGGTAACGGAAGGCATTCCTCCTTGTGATGACGTAAGCGATTATGTCATAAAATGGGCAGGAAATTGAGTGGGGTGGGCAGGGAAATGGGTGAAGAGAAGCAGGGTTGTAAGAAATGCAAGGGGGTGTGGCTTTGGTTGGGTTTTCGCCACATAATAAGGTGGCAACCCTACATTCAGTCCAGGTCCAGGACTTCTTTTGGTTCCTCTGTGTTGCAGAATATCCTTCCTTAGTTCCTCCCGAGGGATTGTCTTGGCCAGGGACTCTGTCCCACAAGTTGAATCCAGACAGAGCAGACAACATTGGATACAAAAGTTATGTACTCACTATAATGATAGATCCGTGATGTCTCCATCTGGTTCATTTTTCTCACCCTCCTGCCCCTGATCTTCTTTTTGATTTGGTGAGTATTTCCTCTGTGATGACCAGACAGCAGATGTCCTTTCATTCTGCTCTCCTAGTTTGTGGAGGAAGTGGGGACTAGTTGTACATGTTATGCCCTTGTATTTGACTCGGGGCAAACTCAATCTGAAGGGGTTGATGGAGGAGTAAGGAGTTATGGGTAAGGGAGGCAGAGTCAATACAGGCTAAAGGCATTAGAATCAGCCAGTGTGTCAGCTGCAAGTCAGATCTGAAGTTCCACAGGTTGAACCAGACAGAGACGGACAACACAGATCTAACATTATAGTACATAACTTTCATGTTTACTTCATTATCTCCCTAGTATAGAAAGCTTTATACCACCTCATAGTTCTTGGTTGTATGCCCAGTAAGTAAGCTGTTTTGTTTTTCATTATGATTATCTTAACTTTATGCAATTCCTAAAAGAAGTCAGTTTACAACACACACAGAAGGTCTTTTCAGTCTTGACTTGCTATGTTCAGTAACACTCCTCCTTGGTGAACTAGAACAGGTATGGGCATTCCCAGCTCTGTCTTGTTGATAAATGCATCTATTGTTCTGTAAGGGTAGAGGTGTTATTGTTTTTCATTGTTGTAGCCAAGTATACACTATATACGCAAGGTTAACATTCCATCCATCAGAAAGACAATTACTGCCCACTTTTCAAATATAAATGAAACAAAAAGGTACAGGTGAATCAACAAAGAAAAATGTATCTACCACAGTGATGCTTGCTATATTACTAGATGTCCAATAAGAATTACAATGTAAACATTTTAGTATGAATGTTGCATCTTTAATTGCATATTTGGCATATATGCCATAGAAAGAAAGAAGTTGCAGTTATTTGGGGAGAGGACAAAAGCTTGGCAGCTTGGTGTACAATCTAACATTTCAAGCTATGCCCCCCTGATGATAATTTGAAGGTTGTATGTTTATTTTGTTTTCTTTCCATTTCTAGCTTCTTATTAATATCTGTAATGCATTACATTATGCAGTGTGGATATTTGTCTGATTTCTCTACAAGGAAGGATATAATGTAGGACGGCCGTGGTCTAATTAAAAATACATAATCCTGCCTTTTAAATTATTAATTGATTCTCATTGCCAAAATGCTTTTGTCAGCTTTCAGACTTCTAGGATAATTAATTCCTCATGAATGAGTACTTCTGAAGTGATCCTAAGTAAATTAATGTTGCATTTATTTTGTATCCAGTCTATGTCTAATTCACATTTAAAAACATAATTGAAAATTGAGAATTTGCCTAGTCATGTGTGCATTTTATTCATGGATGGTATCGGCATGCTACAGACATCCAGTCGTAGGCACCAGCACTTCCTGAATTTGCTTGGGGAGTCCCAGCAAGAACTGTGTTAATACTTTAACTTTAGTAGGCTAAAGAAAATAATAATAGTGCTGTAGTGCAATTAATAACTTAGATGGTTAACAATGAATGTAATTAGACTAAGAACTTTGGTGACTTTCACTTTTACTGTGTCCTTAAAATTCAAAACATTTTGTACTAAAATATAAAGCTGGATTTTTGAGTAAAGAGACCAGACGCCGTGCAAGACTGAAAGTTGTTAAAACTGGCCTTCATAATTCACAAAATCTTACAAGGGATCCTGAGTCTGCAGTTCCTGTAAGGGAACTCTTAACTCTTGTATTCTTGCTCTGGGCTCTGTTATTTTTTCCTGGAGTTAAGTCAAATTACTGAGAATCTGCTCTCTCTCTTAATTCTGCTCTGTACCCACTGGGTCTATTAATTCTGCTGGGCCTTATGATGCTATTAGTCCTATATGAGTGCCTTGATCCCAGAGATCCTGCAAGGTGCCTACTGAGTAATCTTGCCATGTGTCCTATGACTGTATTAAATTTGCTACTCCTAACTTTGTTAATCTTTCTTAAGCTCCTGGATGTCTTATTTTACTAGGAGTCTTTTGAATCCTTTAAATATCTCTGTGATCAGTTTTTTTTTTTTTTTTTGTCTTGCTGTACTGTTCTTATTATGTCAGTCCTTCTACATCATTAGGTCAGTGCTCTGTGCTGTTTATTCCTGCTGGGGCCCAGTTGTAGTCTGTGGGTGTATTAATTTTGTAGGAGTGAGAAGGCAAAGCCTATGCTAAACCTTTTTTACTGTTCTAATTCCTTCTGATGGCATTCCTGTTGCCAGTGGCTACCTCCATATCCCTTCCAATGTGACAGCTGAGTAGAGGATTTCATGTGGCAGACACTGCAGGAACAACTTTATAATGTAGTCTTATCCACTGTAACCATACCCTCCAAAAGTATGGGCACTGTTTGTAGCCTGTCACAGGTGCAAATTTTCCTGCATACAGCTTTTCAGTCACTCATTTTCCCATGATATCCAAGGTGTTCAAGCATTCACATGTAACTGTGCAACAAGAAATCTCTCTGATGAGTTCGCTTAAACTACTTATTCATTCAGCATGTTAACTGATCTGATAAAACTTGCAGCAAGGATGAACACTTTCCCATCTATGGTTTTTGCATGACAGCTGAGTGTGAATCCTGCTGGGGACCTGAAATCCATTAATCCTGCTGAGCCACCGAAAACTCTAATGCTGATCCTGACTGTGAAGCAAGAGTTTGTACTAAGACAAAGTGTAGTAATGTATTCATTTCAAAGTAATTACTAATCATTTACTAACATATCACATTAGGGAAAGACTTGTAACTACAAACTGCAAATACAGTGGATATAAAAACTGTACAAACCCCTGTTAAAATGTCAGGTTTTTGTGATATAAAATGAAAAAGCGTAATAGTCTGAAGAAGCCTATGGGTGAAAGCGCTTACTTTTATGTGCAATAAAGAAGTTTTATACTAACTCTTGGAGACTTCGTACCTACATTTTTTGGCATACATATCTGGACCTGTGCTTTTTATTGGAGAACATCTGCCATTTGTGTTCCTGTGTATGCTCTGGCGTTTTACTTTTTTATATAAAAAAATGAGACCACAATAAATCATTGCAAAACTTTTCCCACCTTTAATGTGACCTATAACCTGTACAACTCAACTGAAAAACAAATTTGTTAGGGGAAAAAATATAAAAAAATAAAAAATGTACAGTAAGCTGGCTGCATAAGGGTGCACACCCATAAACTAATATTTGTTGAAGCACCTTTTACTTTAATTACAGCATTCAGTTTTCTTGGATAGGAGTCTATCAGCATGGCACTTCTTGACTTGGCAATATTTGCCCACTCTTCCTTGCAAAAGCGCTGCAAATCTGCCAGATTGAGAGGACATCTCTTGAGCACAGCCCTCTTCTGGTCACCCCACAGATTTTCTATTGAATTTAGGTCTGGCTCTGGCTGGGCCATTCCAAAACTTTAATTTTCTTCTGGTGAAGTCATTCTTTTGTCAATTTGGATGTATGCTTGCAGTCATTGTCATGCTGAAAGATGAAATTCCTCTTCATCTTCAGCTTCCTAGCAGACACCTGAAGGTTTTGAGCCAAATGTGACTGGTATTTGGAACTGTTCATAATTCCCTCCACCTTGACATAAAGCCCCAGTTCCAGCTGAAGAAAAACAACCCCAAAGTATTATACTGCCACCACAATGCTTCACCATGGGGGTGGTGTTCTTTTGGTGATGCAAAGTGTTGTTTTTGTGCCAAATGTACCTTTTGGAATTGTGGCCAAAAAGTTCAACCTTGATCTCATCAGACCATGACACATTTTCCTACGTGCTTTTGGGAGACTTGATGTATTGTTTTGCAAATTTTAGCTGGGCCTGGATATTTTTCTGTGTAAGAAAAGGCTTCCGTCTTGCAACCCTACCCCATAGTCCAGACATATGGATAACAGTTTGATAGTTTTGAAAGAAGTAGAGAGTGAGAAACAGTACCAAAGGCATTGGGTAGGTCAATTAAAAGAGAGGATACTAGTTGGTTGGTGGCTCTGGCCTCAGCTACTGTGTGGGTAAAAGATAGTGCAGTGGTAATATTATGGTGTGGCTTGAAACCATGTTGTGTGGGAGTTAACAGGTTTTCCTGGAGAAGAAAATGCATGAGCTGAGTGTGGATGCATTTTTCAAGTATTTTTGATAAAGGGGAAATTATAGCTATGGACCTATAATTAGATGGGTCAGTAGAATTTCCACCTTTGTGCAAAGGGGTGGTGTAAAAGGATTTCCAAATGTCTAACACTATGGCCTCTTGAATGGATCTGTTGATTAGTAGACTGATAGTGTAGGCTATGGATTCAGTGGCAAGTTTGAGGAAGGTGGGGGGGGTTGTCTGGAGAGGGGGAGCAAGGCTTAAGTTTGAGAAGCAGTGATTTGATGTAGGCAGTGGAAACTGGTTTGAGGGAGAAAAGGTTGGTGTTGTGTGATTTTGAAGAGGTGGGAGGGCGGACAGGGTTGCAGTTGGTGCCTGTTAATTTTTGAATAGTATCAGTGAAGTAGGTGAGAAGGGTGGCAGTTTCTAGTGGGGTGTTATTTGGAAAAGGGGGGGACATAGAAGGGTTTCAAGGGTGTAGAATTTTGTTTACCGTAGACTAAAATGTTTGTGGATTAGATTTTCTGTTGAAGTAGGGTGAGGTGTAGAATGTTTTCCTGTCTCTGTTGAGTAGTTTTTAGGAGCAGTGGTGGTGTTTTCGTTTTAACCCAAGTTTTCCAGGCACTATCTCTTTTTTTGCATAAGGGATAGGGTCTCTAGATAACCAGCGGGCATAGTTAGCTTCAATTCTGATTCCCCTAGTTGGGGCAAGGGAGTCGAGAATATTTAGAAATATTTGATTGAACTTTAGCACAACTTCATTGAGAGGGAGTTGCTTGAGGACTGATCAGTCGATGAGTGATAGTAAGGAGTTGAAAGTTTCAGGGTTAAAATTGGTCAGTTTACGACAGTCTCTGTAAGTGTGTAATTTAGGTGCTTGGAGTGTGTGTCTTTGGATATGAGTAGAAAGATGGTCACACAAGCTATCTGGTAAGGGAGTTGTGGTAGAGAGAGGGGGTGTTAGTGAGGATCCAATCAAGGATTGAGTAAGTATGTGAAGTTTTATGAATGCGTGTAGGGGATGTAACTAATTGGTGGAAACCATGTAGGTTAATGCTGAGTTGTAGAGAGTCAGTTGTGAGTTTGGACCAGTCTATATTGACATCACAGTTTCATAAATTATATTCATGGAGATCTAAGACAGAATATGCTCGAGGGTGGAGATATTATTACCTGTTGGGGTGTATAAGGAGGCTGTGGCAAATTTCTTATGTGAGTTTAGGTGGCAGTTCAAGATAAGTAGTTCAGCAGGGTGGAAATTTGGAACAGGGCTAGTAAGAGGTGAAAGGTTAAGTTGATCAGAATAGAGGATGGCAACTCCTCCACCTTTCTTTGTGATTCTGTCGAGCAGAAGATTTTATATCCAGGTGGTAATATTGCCATATTGGGGATAATAGGTTTTAGCCAGGTTTCAGATAAAGTAAGAATATGTGGGGAGTTATGGGAAGTCCAGGCATGTAGTTGAGAGCTTTTGTTGACAATGCTTTGGGCATTTAGAGACTAAATAGAGATGCTTTTTGGGTGGGAAGTGGCAGGACTGGAAGGGAGAGTAAGGGGACTTGAGATGGGGAGGGGAGGGTGGAGGGTGAGGATGTGTGGATGACATGTGGAGATGACAAAGTAGGGCCGGGGTTGAGGTGGATGTCACCACAGAGAGAAGTAAGGTAAATACAGGTATGTTAAAGAGAGAGTGATGGTGATAGAGGGTGATGGTTTCAGTTTAGGTTTAGTGTGATTGGATGTATACTGCAGTAACTTATTTTTAAGAAGGCAAATATTGGAGAAGCTATAAAGAGAAAGGGAGATCCAGGAGGAGGGATGTTCTTCGTGTTTCACTGTTGCAGTCATTACATTTGGGTAATCTGCTTTCAGGTTGCCCTCAGTCGGCCTGAATTCCAAAGTCTTGGGTCCTGCGTCGGTTGCTGTCTCCTCTTCCATGACGTCAGGTCGTCAGGGGTATAAAACAAGCAGCCGATGCCATTTTCTTTAGTCTTTCTTGCCACGTGGTGCCCGAAGCAGAAGCTTTTCGCAAGTGCCAGTCGGCCGACTCCTGAAATATTCGAGTTTGAGTTTCAGAACCAAAGTCTTCACTAAAGTTAAGTACCCCGTCGGGGAAACTTTTTTCTTGCTCCATACCGATGTCAGAAAAAGTTAATAATTGTATTACTTGTGGGAAGCAAATACCTCATAAGGATTTCCATTTATACTGTATTCCTTGCTAGGCCCTGATCACAACGTGCCTGGCTGTCAGTTTTGTGCAAATTTAACCAATGCACTATTAAGCGTCTGTATATTTTGCCTCAAAGTATTTTGGAAACAGATTTAACTACCCAGAAATGTCGTCGGATAGCAATCCGACTACCAGAGTAAATAAAAAAATGCAAAGAAAAGGACAGAGACAGACAGTCGAGGTCCAAAACCGACGACAAAGCTTCTCCTAAGCCAGTCGCTGGTTTGCCGGTACTCAGTGAGGTGCTTTCGCAGCCCCTGATATCCGCTACTTTCGAGTCGCAGGCCCCTACCGAGACCCATGTGGAGTCCGGCACGCCAAGAGATACTCAAAGTATTGGACCCATGGATGTATCTCCCTCGGATGGGTCCAGAGCCGCTGAGCAGGCACCAGCTTCTGAAGATGTATTCAGGCCTCAACATTTTTATATCAAACTGATGACAGCAGCAAAACCAAAGACAAAAGCAACTTCTAAAGCTAAAAAATCGATGCATGAGCCACGTGTACAAGCCTCTATGCCTAAAAAAACAGCTGATCAAAATGGCTGAAGACCTTATTACCTTGATCAGGGGTTCCCATCCCCTCCTGATAAGAGGCCTAGGCAAGACACTGATTATGAATCTTCAGATCAGGTTTCTATTTCTTCTGATTCCTCTTCTGATCTGGAATTATCTATACCTCCCTGTGAGGATTCTGATTCTGATGTAGAGGAGTCTATTCCATTTGCATCACCTCCTGAGAATTATTCATTTGGAGAAACCTTGCATACTTTGAGGGAGCATTTTCACAGGTAGAGTCAAGATTTCTCAGAATCAAAAAAGAGGCTCGGGGATTTCCTTCTTCTCCCTCAGCACAGGCCTTTAGCCATACCCCCTGTTTTAGACATTGTGGATGATGTGTTTTCGGAGTCAAGATTGACCCCTGACTCCTTGCCTCCGGCACCCAGCAAGCCTGATAGATATTACAGGGTCCCTGACTCTCACAAATTTGTATTTTGAAACCCTGCTGCTGATCCTGAAACTATTTCACAGGGTCCAAAGGCAGTTAAGGCCTCAACAGCAAAAAATCCTACCCCCTCTGACAGAGATTCAAGGGCACTGGATAGATGGGGAAAGAAGGTTTATACATCTGCAACCTTGGCAATTAGGGCCTTAAACTGCCAGTTTCATATGCTCAAGTATCAACAGCATGTTATGGGATTGCTTAAACAGAAAATTATGTTGCTTTCTGAATGTGCATAAAATAAAGAATTGCAGGAATTATTGCACGCAGCTGAACAAGTTGGAAAGCATACTTTGTAATGTGGTTTTGATTCCTTAGAGGCCTCCTGCAGGGTCACAGTTACTGGATCTTTAATTAGGATCTTTAATTAGGAGGCATGCCTGGCTAAAAGAGCAAAATTTGCCTGATCATGTTAAAGCTAAATTGCTGGATGCACCTTTACAGCATGATACTCTGTTTGGTATTAAGGTAGAAGAGGTTTTAAAGAAAATGGAAGACAAAGCTAAGTCTATGCAAACTGTAAAAGACTTCTTACAAGTGCAGCCACCAAGATTCAGTAGACACTGGCCTACAAAAAAATGGTCATTTCCTGTGTCAGACAGAGCTCAAAGGGGCAAATCCAGACGCCCTAAGGGTTCCAGATACCAGGCACAATATTCTTACAGGTCAAAGCAATGGGGTGCTTCTACCTCCAAATCTGGAGGTGATAAAGCGCAACCCTACAGAAAACAGTCCCAATGACTTCCCTCTGCCTTCACCAAGCACTTACCTTTTATTAGCACCCTTAGGGGGAAAATTAGCACTTTTCGCTCAAAATTGGCAGTTAATAACCCAGGACAAGTGGGTGCTAAACATAGTATCACAGGGATACAGATTCCATTTCCATACTCTGCCAATGGCAAACAGTTGGCCGGATCTGCCAAAAAATCAATGGGCAGAGGCACAGAAACAGGTTACGTCCCTCATGGATATGGGGGCCATTCAGCTAGTACCAGAACAGGAAAAAGCACAAGGTTTTTACTCAAGACTGTTCTTGGTACCCAGAAAGGACAAGGCCTGGCGACCAATACTGGATTTATCAATTTTGAACATATACCTGGACATTCCAAAATTCAAAATGCTGACTTTGCAGCAGCCTCTGCCCATGTTGGGCAAGAATGCTTTGCTGGTGACATTAGACCTAAAAGAGGCATATTTGCATGTCCCTATAAGGGAATTGTGCAGAAGATACCTCCGTTTCAAGGCTGGCTTAATGCATTACCAATTCTCTGCACTGCCCTTTGGCTTATCTACTGCGCCCAGGGTCTTTAGAAAGTGCCAGGCACCAGTAGTTGCTTTTTGCAGACAAAGAAGTATACAAATATATCCTTACTTGGACGACTGTCTCATTCAAGCAGAGAACAAGGACATTCTTCTTCAACAACTGGCATTTGTGAAAAGGCTTCTAACATGCCTAGGGTACATATAAACGAGAAGAAATCACAATTGGTACCCTCTCAAAAGATAACATTCCTGGGTGCAAGCTTGAATACAATTGCCCAGATGGCTTACCTCACGCCAGACAAACAAAGTCAACTGACTACTTACTTCAAACTGATGGCAACAAAAACCCAGTTATCTGCAAGACAAACTCTGCAGGCTTTGGGCTTCATGAAATCCTGCATCCTATGCAAGATTGCTTATGAGGAAACTTCAATGGTACCTAAAAAGTTTATGGAGTTAACATTGTCACAGTCTGGAAACAATGATTCCTCTAATTCCCTGCCTACAACAGGAGTTTCTGTGGTGGGCAAAGGCATGTCACCAAAACATGGGATGGGCCTTCACACTATCCCCTGCCAGCCAAACCTTAACAACAGACGCATCAGATTATGCATGGGCGGCCCACATGGCAGTAAGATGCATTCAGGGCATATGGACCCAAAAACAAATGCATCTACATATCAACCAAAAAGAGATGCTAGCTGTTTAAAATGCCCTGACATCCTTCAAAGACTTACTTCATCCAGGACAACTACTAATAAAGATGGAAAACACCATGGTTATATGGTATATAAACAAGCAGGGGGGCACGCACTCATACCCCCTTTGCAGATTAGCCATGGCACTGTGGGACACAGCTTTGACTTACCAAATACATCTTCAAGCTCATTTCCTGCCAGGAAAACAAAATACTCTGGCAGACGATTTAAGCAGAAATCTTATGGACCCTCATGAGTGGAAACTAGATCCACAAGTCTTCAGCATGATAACAAAGAAATGGGGGAGCCCGGACATAGATCTATTTGCCTCTCCTCAAAAGTATCAATTGAAAAGATTCTGCACAAGGACTTATCACAGACAAGCATGGAAAGTGGATGCCGTATCCTTCAGTTGGAAAAACCAGTTTACGCCTTTCCCCCTCTGCCTCTTCTTCCCAGGGTCCTACTAAAAGTCAGACAAAAGAAACCAAAGATGATACTAATTGCCCCGGACTGGCCCCGCCAATACTGGTACCGAATCCTAAAGAACTTGTTTCAATACCCAGCTTGGACCTTACCTCAAAGACCTCATCTACTGTCCCAGCAAAACAATCAGCTCCTGCACAATCAAGTCCAGACACTGAACCTGGCAGCATGGCTGATCATGTAGTTATACAAACAACACCTTTCAGTAAAGCTGTGATGGATGTCATTTTGGAAGCCAGAAGGCCTAGTTCTAGAAAATTGTATGCTGATAAATGGAAGAGATTCTGTGCTTGGAATCAAACACAAGGAACTGATACAGCAGAACCAAATATTCCTCAGATATTACAATACTTGACTGAGATGCTTGGCAAAGGCCTATCTTTCTCATCAATTAAAATCCATGCCTCTGCCATTTTGGCTCATTACAGTACAGAGCCACCAGTCTTTTCTCATCCTTTACTAAAACAGTATCTTAGAGGAGCCAAAAATTTAAGGCCTCCTAGAAGATCACCAATACCTGCATGGGACCTCAATTATGTGTTGGAAAAGCTCACCCTGCCTCCAGTTGAACCAGCTGCTACTGCTGATATAAAGTTCTTATCATGGAAAACAGCTCTGCTCCTAGCAATTACTTCAGCAAGAAGAGTCTCAGAGCTACAGGCCATCATGGCTGTGGAGCCTTTTATCATTTTTTACCCAGACAGGGTGTCTCTGAGGACCAATCCTTCATTTATGCCTATGGTGGTTTCCAGTGTGACCCTTAACCAAACTATTCATCTGCCAACCTTTTATCCAAATCTGCAGAACAAGGGAGAGAGAATTCTGCATTTCTTGGATGTACACAGACAGCTAAGAGTCTACTTGAGCAGGACTAAAGCTCTAAGAAAAACTGAGCAATTACTACTGATGTATGCTGCAGGATCAGAAGGAAAAGCTATTTCAAAGCAGACTGTTTCAAAGTGGATAAGCCACTGCATTCGTTTCTGCTACTTACACCATGGCAAACCTGTGCCCAAGGGCATTAGGTGTCATTCCACCAGAGCTGCAGCTACTTCAGCAGCTTTTCTCAGAGGAATACCAACCAAAGACATTTTAGAGGCTGCTACTTGGAGTTTTGTTCACACCTTTACAAAGCATTATCATTTGCCTCCCTACTCTAAGTCCAGGGCAGTTTTGCAGGGCCTTATAGCCGCACCTAATGCTGTTTAGCTCCAGCCTCCCATCCATAGCTTTAGGATTCTACCCAAGTGTAATGACTGCAACAGTGAAACACGAACATAGTACAGTTGTGTACACTTACCATAAATGTAGATGTTCGAGTGTATTCACTGTTGCAGTCCAGGTTACTCGCCCACCATCCCCCTTTCATTCTGGAGTTTATCTTTCCTTCTCTATGTTCTACAACCTACGTGGTGTATTTGCTTGTAGATGAAGGTAAAGTTTGTATTAATGCATGTATATATAGTTTATATATATATATTTTTTTACTACCTTTTTGGGGGCACCTGACATCTGGGGCAAGAAAAACTAAAGAAAATGGCGTTGGCTGCTTGTTTTATACCCCTGAAGACCTGACGTCATGGAAGAGGAGACAGCAACTGCCGCAGGACCCAAGACTTTGGAATTCAGGCTGACTGAGGGCAACCTGCCAGCAGATTACCCAAATGTAATGACTGCAACAGTGAATACACTCGGACATCTACATTTATGGTAAGTGTACACAACTGTACTATATTGTCTTTATGGGTTAGGTTAATAAGGGTTGTGGGAGATATAGTAGGGTAAGACAGTTTGTATATGATACATGGTAGAGATTGTGAGAAGGATAAGTAGGGGGAGCATTAGATATATGTGAATACTGATGTGAAACATTTTAAGATAAGAAAGCCCTGGAGTATTAGGGTAGGTTGGGGGAGTGGTTAAGTGAAAGAAGTGGTAGGTGATAGGTGTGGCAAATTTGAATAGGGGGAGTGGTTATGGAGAGGAAGTAGCAGATGATAGGAGTGTGGAGAAGAAAGGGGTGTGGTAGTTAAAGTATAAATCTAAGGAGATGGGAGTGGGTGGGAATGGAGGTAGGGTAGGGGAGCAGAATGAGCCCGCACAGAATGGATTGAGCCGATCTAGAAAACTTTTAAGCAGTAACAAAGAAAATAATCAGTGGGATAAGCAATATGGGATAAGTATATAGGAAACCTAGGGTGAGACAGCACGCTTATCCAGGAAAGTGTGGAGGGACAGTGTCTGGGAATTAGAAATGAGAGACCAGATGAGAATTAACAAAAGGGGAGCTAGTAGGTCTAGTGTGGGATGATAGTGTGGAGCTGCAGAAAAAAGAGGGCAGCAGGAAGGTCGATGATGTGCTTTAGCTAGGTTCTACAGTTATACAGCTATCTTACTATATGTAATTAAACAGTAACATACAGGTAAAAATAAATGCGGCTGATGGATGGTCGTCCATATAAGAGACAGAGCCCCTTTTTGTGATCAGGTCGAAGGGGAGGTTCAGAGCTTATGTTAAGACTGTCGGGCTTCCTGGAAGGGAAAACAAGGACAAATTTGGAAAAGAATGTCATTAGAGGAAAGCAAAGGAACAAGGGGGGTACGAATAAAGAAATAGAGTGTTGCTATCAGGTAGATAGGGAGTGGAAGTTAGAGGAAAGGAAGAGTTCAAGATACAGGGGTAGTAGCACATCAGATAGTACACAACTCTAAAATGCAAGAACAATTCCAAAAATGAGGAAGAAGTGCTTGAGTATGCAGGTACGGCAGCTACTGATGGACTACAGTTCAGAGGTACATTATGTAATATGCAACAGTATGTTAACAAGGTAAAGATGCATACATAAGAATAGTCACACAGGATACAGCAACTTAATTGTCTGCAATATAGATATAGCAGTACACCTAGGTCAGCTATATATAAGTGAAAACACTGGTAACAGAACAATAGAGTGCCTGGCTGGCAAAGCTTGTAATATATATTCAATTGGAAGTACCACGTTACTATACTGATATGCAGTGTGCTACCCAACAGTAGTACAAAGTTGTTTTACATTTCGCTGACTAGTTTAAACTGTTAAACATTCAATCCGGAGGCTATAAACAAAGTACGACAGGTATGTTGAAATCGAACAAATTCAGCAAACATTCACATGAATGTAGCTATTGTAGACTGAGCATTATAGACACCAACGGCCTTTATGCAAAACTGCCTGACAGCCTCTATAAGTGCAAGCAACACTTTATAACATGCTGGAATGACAAAATAGCCCAGATACACAAGTACAGAACAGAACAGAACAAGTTGATTCTTCTGTGTCTAAGGCTGCAGTCTCAGGTATAGTCCTTAGAAGGCATAACTGAGTTAGGTCTGAGAAATTAGCACAATCTGTAAAAAGCTCAGTTACTAAATTACCTGTTGCAATTAGTCTTTTTTAACCACCCAAATATGAATTTACTAAAAGCATAACAAGAAAAAATAACATTTATAAGTTCTGCCAAGAGGCATGCTATCCTGCACTTTGCCATTTCCAAACAAACTATCCTTTTCTTAAAAACTACATAGAAGGTGAATACAACCGTATCCCATTAAGCAGGGCAGAGGATAAACCTCTTCTTCTCCATATTGTACACTTTTTAAGATGAGGCATTACTGGCCTCATTTTTTTTCCTACCTTTATTAGCAATGGGAGTGAAATAAGAGTATCTCAGTTCTTCAAAAATATTGCTGTTGTGATTAACTATACTTTAGAAAGCATAGCTCCATGAAAGGTCATACAATGGATACTTCTTGTATATATAAATTCCAAAAGTAACAGCCTTTGAAACAATGATGAATGTTTAGTGCCTATAGTAAACCATTTTTATGTGACATTCGTATTATATATGCAGGGGTTGAAGAAGAAGCTTTCCTCCTTGTAACCAGCCATAAATTGAAAATGATATGCTTCATTTACAAACATGAATATCGTATTAACAGGTTAAATTATTCCAGATGTTTTAATGTAAATCTTTTTTCCTCAAAAAGCTAAAATGACTATGTTTAGTAGAGTAATGCTGTAAGTATGGATTTAGAAGTGCTTGCCTGTTGTTTACTATGCCTCACTTTATTCATCAAGAGAATATTAAGATGACTGACACATCTGGAGAATTACAGTAAACAATATTACCACCTAATTTTTTTAGAAAAACTAATAGATATTATTGTAAAAAAACATTCACAGGAGCAGTCCACGACTTATAAAAACTTCTCTCGCAGCAGCAAAGTAACCCAAGGTCCAGGTATAATACACCAGTTAAACCAAGCGTCGATAATAAATGCACTGTTTATTAAAAAATGGTAAGCGCTTTCGCCTGTGCGGCTTCCTCAGACCAAACAAGTACAAATGCATCCCTAAGGCACCCTTCTTATATACCCCTACTCATGAATTATTAAACACATCATTAAAAGTTATTATACTGACATCATTTCCTAAGTAACGAGCAGGTTTCCATGGTAACAGACTTAAATTAAAGGAATCTCATCTTCATTGTTGAATTGAGAACCATTGGAAACTTATAAATATCCTAAAGTCATACATTTAAACCATCACTATTTAATATATTCAAAACAGTGTGCTAACAAATCAATTTAAAACACATGAAAACTCATCTTATATGTAGAAATACCTGCAATTTTGAAATGGAGACCATAAAAAATATAAAATATATAAAACAATCACTTCATTATTTTCAGCCTCCTACTTTGTAGTACCAGTTTGAGGGGTACTTTATCATTCAACCCCGGTCTCATATCTGCTCTCAGTCTAATAATCCACTTGGATTCACATCTCTCCGTGAAATTCCTAACATCACCCCCTCTATTACACTGTATTACAACTTGTATGACTGAGAACCTGAATTGATGTTGGGGGCCTGTATCCATAACATGTTTCGACAGTGCATTATGGTCAGACTGTACACATATGTGGTACAGATGCTCCCTTACCCTATCACTCAATTTCCTGTCCATTTTACCGACATAGAATGCACTGCAAACTGTGCATTGGGCAAGATAGACCACATGCTCAGTCTGGCAATCTGCACTGACATGAAAATTGTGCTCTTGTTGTGTGACCGGATGTATAAAAGATGTACTTGTGTCTATATACCTACATAAATTGCATCTATTGCATGGTTGAGTGCCTGATGTCACATAACCATTACCATTCCTCTTCCTATTCCTAGGATAGCAAAACAGCTGCTTTAAATTCATTCTATTCTTAAAAAGGAAATTTGGTTTCTCTCCCACTATTTCTTTGATGTGATGATCCACTGTTAAAATATTCCAATGTTTATTTACTATCTCTCTTATGTCAGTGGTATCTTGTGTATAATACATTGGTACTTTGACATCCTTACCTACTGACCGTTCCTGTGTTGTATATTCTAATGCGCCTGCACTTGAGAAGTATGGACATGCTCTATTCTACTGTAATAAGTCCACTCCCTCAAAGGCTGTAATGACCTCATCTAAATCATAACTTCTATCTAGGAGCTTCGTCTTCAGGTGTAGCAGTTCTTTCTTAAAGCCATCCTGCATTGGATTAAGCCTAGAGGCTCTCATAGCCTGACCTTTAGCTACATTCTTGAAGACAAACTTAGGATGCATGCTCCTTCTATGCAAGAGCGTGTTCCCATAACATGCCTTCCTATGGACTCCTGTATTCAATATGCCAATGTCAAGTCTCTTAATGTACACATCTAGGTATGGGATACACTGTCGTGAGTACTCCATGGTGAAATTCAGGTACTCAGTTAGCCCATTGATCTCATCTAAGAACTCCTGTAACAATTCCTCCCCACCAGTCCATAACAAAAACAAGTCATCCACAAAACGTCTGTAGAATGCAACATATGTTCTGTAACTGCCCAATGGAAAAAGCTTCTCCTCTTCCCAAGTGGCCATAACAGTGTTGGCGTAGCTATTGGCACATGATGTGCCCATAGCTACACCATCATTCTGAATGTATACATCCTCATTATACATAAAAATGTTATTGTTCAGGATAACTTCCAAAAACAGACACATTAAATCTACAGTATGTGTATCATAAGTGGTATGTAGCAACAGATATCTATGTACACTTTCCATGCCTTCATTCGGTATGACGGTAAAAAGATTCTTTACATCTAATGTGACTAAAAAATACTGTGCATCATCTGCAGTATGTTTCATATGAACATAAAGATCTAATAAAAATTGCTTACTGTCCTTAAGGATGTATATGTTTGCATCAACTACTGGTCTGAGATACCTCTCCAAATAAAGTGACAAAGGCTCGTGACCCAACCCCTGCTTGCTGCTACAGGTCTCAAGGGAGAGTTAGTGGGTCTCTCATGCACTTTGGGGAGCCCTTGAATAATCGGTAGGAAGGGGTTATTGACCCTCAGAAATTTAAATAAATCTAGGCCAATATCTCCACTTCTTAGCAAATCATCTAACATGCCATATACTTTATACACTCGATTCTCTACTTCTTCCATGTTTATTACTGAGTAGAACCTCTCTTCTTGTAATAATGCCACCATGCTACCTATGTAATCATCACTGTCCATAACTACAATAGGTCCCCCTTTGTCCGCTGGTCTAATAGTAATAGACTCATCATTATGTAGGTCATTCAGAGCTGTTCTTTGTTTAATTGTTAAGTTCCCTCCCTTCTTTTTCCTGTCAGTCAAATTCATCTTATGTATATCTTCCTCGACTAGCTTTGTAAATACATTAAAAAGTGGATGCAAATTCGGAGTGTATACGCTGGGAACCCGAAAGTTGGGCCCATCAGAATTAGACATAAAGCTGCCAAACTCTAGTTTCAACTGAACATTCCGGGAAACATTTTCATATCTATAATAGTGTCTGTCAGGTCACTTCTAATAGTCGGTATAAATGAAAGGCCCTTGTCTAAGACTTGAGTTTCATACAAAGTTAGATACCTATGTGATAGATTAATAACTAGTGAGGGTCTACTCATTTTCACATCTTCTTCAGCATAGGCCCTGAGTGTTCTCCCCCAACCCTTTCCATTTCTGCCTCCCTCTGCTCATAGACCTCTTCCTCCTGCCTTTGAACTGAGTGTCTATGGGGAAAGGAGTCAGTTGTGCTGAATTAGTTCCCTGTCCAGAGAGATTGGGAGGAACTTTCTTCCTTACTACTAGTTCAGATGGTCCATTAGATGTAGAAGGGAAAGTGTCAGTACTTACATTCAAAGGATTCAGGGCCTCTACTCGACTAGTCCCTGCATTGGTAATGGCACCCGTGCTAATAACCTCAGCTGTAACATGCACATCATTACTAACATCAGTTGTACTTTCAGAGTTATTAATCACATTCATGTTAGTATAATTACCCATAATGTCATTGTTTAAGGCAGTTGTAACAATCATTTCAGTGTTACCTCCTACTTTACAATTAATGTTATGCTGTTTTCTAGTCATATGATGTCCAGTATTCCTTCGTTCAAGGACTCTGTTAGAGTCAATCCTAGGCCTGGTGAAGACATGATCATTTCTAAAATCATTGGTGTCCCTCTGTATCTTACTTCTTTTCTGTTCCAATAGTCTTTTTTCATACAGCAAGACACTACCAAGCATTCTTTCCATACAAGAATCCACTGTTGCATTAGTGTATTTCGTATTAACTAACTGTTGCTGTTCCCTAATCTTGCCCCTCAGACGTTCTTCTTCGGGGCGAAAAAAGTCATTTAGTAAGGTTATGTAATTCAAAATCACCTCAATATTGAGTTGTTGTCACTTGTAAAGCAGTTCAGGATAGAGATTACCTGTAGTAGGCATCTTCAAAACCCTTAGTCCCTCCAAATAGTTGCCCTACGTGATTGAGGGACAATTCGTTGAACAACAGAGCTCCAATCGTTTTTTGGACTGCGTATCAGGTGATGAGAACTTGCTGAGGCTGTACAAAGTGACAGAAGGAGAGGGTCAACATGCCGTTGGGTCAGAGAATCTTGTTGGTCTGAATGAAGCGTTTACCACCTTGGTATCTGATTTTCTAAAACTCAAAAGACTATAATTGCAACGACAACATTTTGAAGTATGCATCCGTAGGAGGATAATACCAAGGGGACTAAGTGTTTTGAAGATGCCTACTACAGGTAATCTCTATCCTGAACTGCTTTACAAGTGACAACAACTCAATATTGAGGTGAGTTTGAATTACATGACCTTACTAAATGACTTTTTTCGCCCCGAAGAAGAACATCTGAGGGGCAAGATTAGGGAGCAGTAACAGTTAGTTAATACGAAATACTCTAATGCAACAGTGGATTCTTGTATGGAAAGAATGCTTGATAGTGTCTTGCTGTATGAAAAAAGACTATTGGAACAGAAAAGAAGTAAGATACAGAGGGACACCAATGATTTTAGAAATGGTCATGTCTTCACCTGGCCTAGGATTGACTCTAACAGAGTCCTTGAACGAAGGAATACTGGACATCATATGACTAGAGAACTGCATAACATTAATTGTAAAGTAGGAGGTAACACTGAAATGATTGTTACAACTGCCTTAAACAATGGCATTATGGGTAATTATACTAACATGAATGTGATTGATAACTCTGAAAGTACAACTGATGTTAGTAATGATGTGCATGTTACAGGTGGGGTTATTAGCACGGGTGCCATTACCAATGCAGGGACTAGTCGAGTAGATGCCCTGAATACTTTGAATGTAGGTACTGACACTTTCCCTTCTACATCTAATGGGCCACCTGAGCTAGTAGTAAGGAAGAAAGTTCCTCCCAATCTCTCTGGACAGGGAACTAATTCAGCACAACTAACTCCTTTCCCCATAGACACTCAATACAAAGGCAGGAGGAACAGGTCTATGAGCAGAGGGAGGCAGAAACGGAAAGGGTCGGGGGGAGAACACTCTGGGCCCACATCGAAGAACGAGTAGACCCTCACTAGTTATTAATCTATCATATAGGAATCTAACTTTGTATGAAACTCAGGTCTTAGACAACGGCCTTTCATTTATACCGACTATTAGAAGTGACCTGACAGACACTATTATAGATATGAAAATGTTTTCTTGGAATGTTCAGTTGAAACTAGAGTTTGGCAGCTGTATGTCTAATTCTGATGGGCCCAACTTTCGGGTTCTCAGCGTATACACTCTGAAGTTGCATCCACTTTTGGATGCATTTACAAAGCTAGTTGAGGAAGATATACATGAGGTGAATTTGACTGACAGGAAAAAGAAGAGAGGGAACTGAACAATTAAACAAAGAACAGCTCTGAATGACCTATGTAATGATGAGTCCATTACTATTATACCAGCGGACAAAGGGGGACGTATTGTAGTTATGGACAGTGATGATTACAAAGGTAGCATGGTGGCATTATTACAAGAAGAGAAGTTCTACTCAGTAATAAGCATGGAAGAAGTAGAGAATCGAGTGTATAAAGTATATGACATGTTAGATGATTTGCTAAGAAGTGGAGATATTGGCCTAGATTTATTTAAATTTTTGAGGGTCAATAACCCCCTCCTACCGATTATCCAAGGTCTCCCCATAGTGCATAATAGTCCCACTAATCCTCCCTGGAGACCTATAGTATCAGGCAGGGGTTGGGTCATGGAGAGTTTGTCACTTTATTTGGAGAGGTATCTCAGACCAGTAGTTGATGCAAACATACATCCTTTAGGACAGTAAGCAATTTTTATTAGATCTTTATGATCATATGAAACATATTGTGGATGATGCACAGTATTTTTTAGTAACATTAGATGTAATGAGTCTTTTTACCGTCATACCGAATGATGAAGGCATGGAAAGTGTACATAGATATCTGTTGCTACATACCACTTATGATACACGTACTGTAGATTTAATGTGCCTGTTTTTGGAAGTTATCCTAAACAATAACATTTTTATGTATAATGAGAATGTGTACATTCAGAATGATGGTGTAGCTATGGGCACATCATTTGCCAATAGCTATGCCAACATTGTTATGGCCACTTGGGAAGAGGAGAAGCTTTTTCCATTGGGCAGTTGCAGAACATATGTTGCATTCTACAGATGTTTTGTGGATGACTTTTTTTGTTATGGACTGGTGGGGAGGAATTGTTACAGGAGTTCTTAGTTGAGATCAATGGGCTAACTGAGTACCTGAATTTCACCATGGAGTACTCACGACAGTGTATCCCATACCTAGACATGTACATTGAGAGACTTGACATTGGCATATTGAATACAGGAGTCCATAGGAACGCATGTTATAGGAACACGCTCTTGCATAGAAAGAGCATGCATCCTAAGTTTGTCTTCAAGAATGTAGCTAAAGGTCAGGCTATGAGAGCCTCTAGGCTTAATCTAATGCAGGATGGCTTTAAGAAAGAACCGCTAGACGAGGCTCCTAGATAGGAGTTATGATTTAGATGAGGTCATTACAGCCTTTGAGGGACTGGACTTATTATAGCAGAATAGAGCATGTCCATACTTCTCAAGTGCAGGCGCATTAGAATATACAACACAGGAATGGTCAGTAGGTAAGGAGGTCAAAGTACCAATGTATTATACACAAGATACCACTGACATAAGATAGATAGTAAATAAGCATTGGAATATTTTAACAGTGGATCATCACATCAAAGAAATAGTGGGAGAGAAACCAAATTTCCTTTTTAAGAATAGAATGAATTTAAAGCAGCTGTTTTGCTATCCTAGGAATAGGAAGAGGAATGGTAATGGTTATGTGGCATCAGGCACTCAACCATGCAATAGATGCAATTTATGTAGGTATATAGACACAAGTACATCTTTTATACATCCGGTCACACAACAAGAGCACAATTTTCATGTCAGTGCAGATTGCCAGACTGAGCATGTGATCTGTCTTGCCCGATGCACAGTTTGTAGTTTATTCTGTGTCGGGAAAACAGACAAGAAATTGCGAGACAGGGTAAGGGAGCATCTGTACCACATACGTGTAAAGTCTGACCATAATGCACTGTCGAAACATGTTATGGATGCAGGCCCCCAACATCAATTCAAGTTCTCAGTCATACAAGTTGTAATACCATGTAATAGAGGGGGTGATGTTAGGAATTTCACGGAGAGATGTGAATCCAAGTGGATTATAAGACTGAGAGCAGATATGAGACCGGGGTTGAATGATAAAGTACCCCTCAAACCGGTACTACAAAGTAGGAGTCTGAAAATAATGAAGTGATTGTTTTATACTTTTTATATTTTTTTATGGTCTCCATTTCAAAATTGCAGGTATTTCTACATATAAGATGAGTTTTCATGTGTTTTAAATTGATTTGTTAGTACACTGTTTTGAATATATTAAATAGTGATGGTTTTAATGTATGATTTTAGGATATTTATAAGTTTCCAATGCTGAGCATCCAAGTTGTCTGGATTATGCAGAATGCTCCACATTTAATGACGAGTGAAGCCACTGTTCCGCATTGAACAGCTGTGTCTCCGCTACACACGTTCTGATTGGTTTGTGTACCGCAATTACTGTCAATCGGCATCGCGGTATACAAACCAATCCATAGCTGTGCTGCCCTTCCACATTACACAGCACTGGCTGTGCTCTACAGTTTTTGATTGGCTGGTACACCGCATTTACAGCCAATCGTGAATGTGGTGTACGAGCCAATGAAGTAACGCGTTTCAGGACAGGAGCCAGTGAGAGCTCCCCAATACAGGTCAATCACGTTCTGCTGTGGATTTAAGATTTTGGGACTGGGACTCAGAAGCCAGGAGAGGAGTCAGTAAACTGAAGGGACTTCAGGGGCCTTGCTTTGGTGGATCAAGATCGGTCAGATGGATTACTAGAAAGCTGAGGTTTGTGTTGCTGCCTGCTGGACAACCGGGGCTGATCAGATCATCATTTTGGGTTACATTTCGTGCTGTGTGGAGACTGAGTCTGTGGATTATAGGCAGGGGTAAGTGCTTTATAAATGTAGCTGCAATGTTACCTCTGCAAGAATTTCTGTCCTTGAGAACCTGTATGCTAGCAACTTTCTAAGTTTATAAAAGCAAAGTTTAGTTTTGTGCTGCTTGTCCCTGGTATGTCTGTTGTATACCAACACCGATCCTGTTATTCTAGCAATACTTCCAAGTTTATCAGAGCAATATTTCTGTGTTTATAAGAGCAATATTTAGTGTCTCTAGTTTTGTGCTGCTTGTCCCTATTATGTCTGTTGTATGCCAACATATAGATCCTGTTCTAACAATATTTCCAAGTTTATAAGAGTAATATTTCTAAGTTTATAAGAGCAATATTTAAAGTGTCTCTATTTTTGTGCTGCTTGTCCCCTATTATATCTGTCCAGATTTCTTGCACTAAGAGGTTGAGAGGTATGTTAGGATGGATGTCAAAAGTGAGTTATTTATAGTAATGAGATGCTTTAAAGTAGACAGGATGCTGTTTAACTTGGTCTAACTAAAATCATTTGTGTGACTTGTCATGTCGGTTTAGAAAATGTAGTAAATGTGAATTTTATTTTTGTAAAGTCCTGTTTCGTTTACTTATGGTGCGGATATGGTATTGCAGATTATAAAACAAAGGTTTTTGATCTGAGAAGTGTCTTATTGAATTTTACAGATGTTCTATCATGCTCCATAGCAATGGCATGTTTCGCACAGTGCGAAAATAGGGTGTTCCACATTTTGACCATTTGTCTCACATTGTTAAGGTCTGTGTTCCACATTGGCCTCTTAAGAGGTTGAGACCTATGTTCCAATGGTTCTCCATTCAACGATGAAGATGAGATTCCTTTAATTTAAGTCTTTGTTACCATGGAAACTTGCTCATTAATTAGGAAATTATGTCAGTATAATAACTTTTAATGATGTGTTTAATAATTCATGAGTAGGGGTATATAAGAAGGGTGCGTTAGGGATGCATTTGAACTTGTTTGGTCTGAGGAAGGTGTACAGGCGAAAGCACTTACCATTTTTTAATAAACAGTGCATTTATTATCGATGCTTGGTTTGTCTGGTGTATTATACCTGGACCTTGGGTTACTTTGCTGCTGTGAGAGACATTTTTATTAGCTGTGGACTGATCCTGTGAATGGTTTACATTTTTTACATGTATTACATTTTTACATCACAGGAGCACTTACTCCGTGGTGGTGCTTATTTGCCCTGGTTTTAATATATATTATTATTATCAGTAAACTGATGTCTTCATTGACAATAATACATCTGTTACTATTTTACCCTCAAAAAATTGTTTATGTGATATTGTCTGTTACTGGCATTCTAGCATACTTTATATTGGCAAAAGTAATAGCTCACATAATATTAAGTTTTTGTTCTGTAATATTATTCCAGTCAGTACATTTAGATTAGACATTCCTCAAGCCCTATATTTGTAATGAATGCTAAATGTGTGTTGAGTAAAAAAACTTGTTTAAATATCACAGTAAATAAGTATTTTCAAATTAATCTGTATAATAATAGACAGTTGTTCTGTAAAAATTATTTAGTAAAACACAATTTTATTGGATACAATTTACTTGTTATTGGCTTTCCAAGATGGCTGCACACTAATCAGCAGCTTAATTTCAGTTCTCCCAGTTTGAAAAATAAACTAATAGATAAGGGTCGGTAATTCTGTCTATTTTATTAAAACTCAGTTACTGGCTATCCTGTACTCTGCCTAGATACCAACAAAGAAGATACTTGGAGAACATGAAGAAAATCAGCTAGAAAAGGTGAAGAGGAAACACTAACTGGGAAGAATACTGCAGCCGTTCAGCAAAAAGGAGGTCAAGCTCTAGCTTGAGACAAAAGAGGAAAAAATAAGTCAAAAGTGCTCAGAGCTGATTAAAGTAAATGAAACATTGAAGGATTATAACAATAAAATGCTGGAAAATGGAAGAAGCTTTACATGTTGTATCTTTCGGCTTTTCCCGGTTAGGGGTCGCCACAGCGCCGCTAATGATTGGCAGTAGATTTTTATGTACCGAGTTGCCAGCCCTGACGCACAACCTTCAATGAAGGTACACCCATTCACGCATGTCTACACACAGAAGACACTTTAGCTGAGAATCGAACAGGACGTCTTACTGTGAGGCGACAACACTACCACAGCACCACCACTATCTCCAAATTAACTGATAAAAACTACAAATATCAGAGGTTAAAATGAAGAAAAGGCTGGCTGAGTATGAGACTGCTGAAGAAGAGCTGTTTCAAAAGAAATGGCAGAGTTATAGGAAAGAGCACACAGAGAAAACGAGATTTTCTGCTGTACCAGAGAAACTGGAAGGAACAGACTTTATTTATTTTATGAAAACACAAATAAGTAACTGGTCTAGTGTTCCAAAACAGGATTTGTTAATTGGAAGGGCACATTGTGCATATGCTACAAATCTGGCCACAAGAAAACAGTTGAGCCCTCTATTAGTAAAGATACAATCATACCAGCAAAGAGCAATGATCCTGACAAAATTGTGGCATTGAGGAAAATATTAGCATTTGAAAGCATTAGAGTGTTTGTGGAAATTATTATTCACTGTACACCAGGCAGAGGAGAAAGAGATTTATCCCAGCAATCAGGGAATGTCAAGAAGCAGGTATGAGATTCATGCTGCTGTATCCAGCCTTCTTCAGAGTACTTTTCCTGGAGGATAAAAGTCATTTTTGATGCAGAAAAGGCTAAGGAGGAAGTACAAAAGTTTGTCCAGCAACTGAGCCATTAAACAGAAGGGGACTCTGCTTCTCTTGGTAATAAAGCTTATATAAAGACTTTGCCAGTGAAACCATTTTCCAGTGTTCCAAAGGAAAACACTTGAGAAACAGAATAAAAGCACAGGAGTTGACTAGAAGAATTGGGATAATCTTTGACTTGAACCAGAGTCTGGGGCTGGGAGATGAACAGGAAGAAGATTAGCAACACTGAAATTAGTAATAAATGAGAGGCTATAAATAATTTAGATTTATAAGAAAAACGGGATGAGAAAGACTTGATTTTTGTTGACTGTATTAAACTTGTGGGACTGACAAGCATGTGCCCCACTTCATGTCATTGATGTTTGGAAGGCACTAAAAGGAAAAAAGCGAAAGTAACTGTAAGTAAAACTATTTTTGTTCTTAACAGTACAAAGCATTTCATGATATAAATTGCATATTACATAGTAAAGCATTTTAGAGACTTGTGTGTGATGAAGATACTAATGTAAACAAGTACTTTTTTAGTTTTAAAAGATGTAGGCATTACACTGCAAAAAGAGAAGAAAGACTGGACAAAACCACATTAGAAGTAATGGGCTGTAATATTGGGCTGTTGGGTTGGGGTATGGTATGTAAAATGTAGTGCATATTATTTTGTGTATATGTATGTATATTTGTGTGTGTGTGTGTGTGTATGTGTGTGTGTGTATATATATATATATATATATATATATATATATATATATATGTGTGTGTGTGTGTATGTATGTGTGTGTAGAGTTGAAATGTTTTCTTTTACTTTCATATAGGTAAATGCCTGAATTAATGCCATTGGCTTACTGTAATGACAAGTTTTTTGTTCAAGCGAGAGACCACATTGTTATGGTTATTTCCTTTAGCAAACAAATGTTCAGTGTTAGTTGAGAAGTATATTCTGTTCTTAATGTTTCCATGGTTAGTTTCCTTTAGCAAACAAATGTTCAGTGTTAGTTGAGAAGTACATTCTGTTCTTAATGTTTCCATGGAAGCACATTGACTAAAGATAGAGCCAATAAATCAAGAGGTCTGGACATTATTTACTGAGAGGAACATAAAATTAAAAGATACAAGGACAAGCAACTTAGTAAAAAATAAAGTTTGGAATTTTTGGAAGTGAATAAAAGATGGCAGCTTTTCTGGTAATGAAATACTTTAATGCATTTGTTAGAATAGTGTAAATTTGGATTTATTTAAACATAGCCAGTACACTTTTTCTTAAGAATAAAAGTTAATGTTTTCTGAAAGTGTATAAGCACAGACTGTAACATGCACTTTAGCGTAGACTTAATGTTATATTAGTTAATGCTTGTGGGTGTATCTCCCGATTTGGTACAGTTGTTCCCATGAGGAGGGTTAAACTTCATTATTTGTAGATGTACATAGTTTTGTGAGTTTAAATTAATAGGTTATGAGGATATTCTGGAGGTGTATTTGTTTTTTTTGTCTGAGGGTTTTCATTAAACAAAAAGTGTTGTAAAATGTGATATAGATTCAAATGGAGATTGCAAGAAAACACTGTATAAAGGATCAATCTGCCAAACAGTGGGTGTATGTAACACAAAAGCTGGAAAGAAGCATTTAGGAAAGTTGTCATATATAGTAGGTGAGAATAATAACTACACAAAACGTGTTATTTTGGAACATGGATAAGCCTCTCAAGTATAGACAAAAAAAGAGTATTGAATTATATTAAGAAATGCAGAGTACAAATACCAGTGATACAGAAGACGCATTTCAAAAGAAGTAAGCATGTGAATTAGATAAAGAAAGGATTTCAGGTTGGATATTCATTAGAATATTAGGGACAAGGGAAAAAGGGAGTGCTTGTAATAATTGCTAGAGGAGCTCCAATAGTGATATAATAGTGAAAAAAAATAGTAATGGTAGATTTGTGGTAGTAAGGGGTTACTGACAAGGGAGGAAGATTAAGCTGGCATGTATTTATATTCCACCTAAAACTGCTATTATGGAGCTTAAGAAAAGTTTGGGAAAAATAATCAGCTTTCAGCAGGAAATATTACTTGATACGTGGGGACTGGAACTTGATTTGCAACAGTGAGGATGAATCTGCGAGACCTACAAGGGAAAATAAAACAGGGTAGATTTCTGAAGAAATTTATGAAAATACATGGTATGGAAGACATGACTTCAGTAGTAAAAACTTGGAGAAAAAATTACATATTCTCTAAAGTACAATAGCTGGGCTAAACTAGACTGAAATTATATTGCACAGGAACATGTGCATTTGATTGAAACTTCATCAATATCCAATAATTACTTCAGATCATACTCCAATAACAACTAGGATAAAAATGCAGGGTAATGAAGTACAAATGAGACAATGGCACTTCCCTATCTACCTGTTAAAAAGAGAGGAGTTTAAATAATGGGTAGTGGAAATTATTTGAGCAATATTAGGGAAGACAGACATCTCTTCCAATGATGTAGCTAGAGAGTGGGATAAAATGAAAGTGGAGTTTAAAAATAGGGCAGAAATAAAAGAAAAAGAGATATGGTTAAGAAGTAACAAGAATTGTTTAGAGGGGCTGACGAAGCTTAAAAATATTGCATAGCAAGGGGATCTCACAGAGCAAGAACAGGCACAATTGTAGAGTGCTAAAGATAAAGTTAGGGAGTATATGGATTATATGCATGAGTTTAGAAAGATAATGTTAAGCAACTGTTTTTGATAATAACTTCAGAGTATAAAAACTTTCAGCACAATAACTTGGGCAACAGTAAAGTAGAAAGGGTTGTTGCCAAACTTAGGTAGCATATAACAAGAAAAATCACCAGAGATCCTGTAGAGTATTAGAGATATATTGGACATTTTATGAAAATTTGTATAAAGCAGAGAAATATGGAAATTAAGAAAAAGCGCACACAGAAATATTTATGGAAGACTTAAGTATGCCAAGGTTAAAGGTAGATGAGACTCAAAAATTAAAAGTTAAGATAGGAGGTGATGAGATAAAAGTGCTGACATATAATCAAGCTGCAGCAAAGTCTCCAGGATTAGATGGAATTCATGTGGAAGTTTGGAAGCAGGGAGAGAAGAAAGTAATAAAAGGTTTTAACTGTATTTTAAAAGGCAGAGAAGCCAACAACCTAGAAGAAGAATCCGGTGGCTGTAATACCTAAAGATGGTAAAGGCCTATCAAACCCAGCTGCATATAGGCCCATTTCAATTTTAGATCATGATTATAAAATGTTTTTGCTGATAATAGTCAAAAGAATGGCAAATATGTTGACAAAATTGATAGCTATGGATCAGTGTGGTTTTGTGTAGGGGAAGCAAACATTTGACAACATTAACAGAATAGTGATCATCCAGGGGGAAGGAAAAACAATCTAAGAAAATACCATTGTTGTTAGTTGGTCTTGCAGTGAAAGCATTCAACAGCGTAAGCTGGAATTTTATGTGTAGGGGATAGGAAGCATTTGCATTTCCTGATACAATAATAAGATTAATTATTAGGGTATTTGATGGATAAGAAGCAAAAATTAAACTTTGAGGGCTCCTCTCTGATAAATTGTGTCTGAACAGAGGAACCAGGCAGGGCTTTCAACTTTTCCCTTTGTTATTTGCCTTAGAAAATTTGGGAAAGAAAAAAAAGAACCCTGAAATTCAAGGATGTAATTGGTATGGTAGTCAAGAAAAGTTGGCTTTATTTGTAAACAATATTATTTTGTACCTGATAAAACCAGAAAAGGACATCTCAGTGTTGCTGAACATTCTGATACAGTTTCAAGTCTTTTCAGGACATAAAATGAATGAAGAGAAAATGAAGGCTATAGCTGTAAACTATGTACCCACTCATGAATTGGTTTAGCAATACTCATATTTATGGGGATATGATACAATGAAGTATTTAGGAGCATGGGTTAAAAAGGATTCCATTATAGCAGCTAAAGATATATGGGAAGAGACTAAACAAAATACAATACAAAAACTGAGAAACTGGAAGCCCTTGTTTATGCATATCGATAGCAAGATACAAACAGTGAATTTTTTTAGTTCTTTTATGTGGAGTTCTGGCATATTTTTATCAACCAGAGGAGAAGCTGTGGACAGTAATTACAAAAGAATTGAAGGATTTTATCTGAGAGACGAAGAGGGCAAGGATCAAGTAGGATAAGTTGGTCCTTCCAATAGAGTAATCTTGAATTAATGACCTGCTCTGGTAGAGTTTTTAGTTCACTCTTGAGCAGAAGCTGCTGGTAAGAAAGGGATAATTAGAAGGGCATATAAAATATTGCATGATGAACATTAGAAAATATTGGCAAGAGAGTTTGGTTAAGTAATTCACAAAGCAACAATGGAAAGATGTGTATGGCTCCAAAATGTGCAACAAAGTATAGAAGATTTAGGATTTTTGCTTGGAAGTGTTTACATAGGTATTCTTATACTCCAAACAGACTCCAAAGATTTTTTTCCTCAGGTAGATGGCAAATGTTGAAGGTGTGATGGGGAAGAAAAAGGTAACTGAGAACATATGTTTTGGGGGTGTAATGAATTGGCAGACTTTAAAACTCCTTTCGGAGTACTCTGTCAGAAATATTGAGTGAGTAAACTGGTAATAAGCAAATTCTTTTTTTTTTTGAGCTGGGATACAGGATCTGAATTGCCTAAACAAAGTAAGGCCTTGTTAAGTTTGATTCTGGTGGCTACCAAAAAGCATTTACTACAAAATCGAAATATAAGTCTAAACTGTTTGTATTTGAAGTCGTAAATATTGTAACAGAGATGAAAGAACTGGAAGTGGGATCTTTAGAAAAGGGCAGGAGCAAATTATATAGAAAAAAAGGAATTTGTGGGAGCAATACATGCAGATTAATGTTTTGGAGGAGGAGTGAGGTTTAAGAAAAGGCAGATACTGATCAATTTATGTAATGTTAGATTGATGATTGTATAAAAGAATATATCTGATGTATAATGTTTGTAACTGTGAACATATTAACATGGTTTGCTTTCTTTTCTATAAATGTATATTTGCCTATGACTTAAATGATAATTCAGTACAGATGTTATAAAAAGATAATCTTGTTGTTTGAATTCTGAAATGGCTGCACATTGATAAACACACCAGTTTGAACTGCCCCCATGTTAAGGCAAAAACTGAAAAAAGGGTAAGTGAAACTGTTATTTTGGGTGAAATTCAGTTACTGGCTAGTAGTTAGTCTGTTGGGATGCCCATAAAGAAGAAACTTGGAGAAAATGAGAGAAAAGTAACCAGAAAAGGAGACGAGAACTCTGGAAAGAACTATGCAGCTGTTCAGTGAAAAGCAGTTCAGGTTTCAGGTTTGGCGCATAAGATGGCTTCCAGTAATTTTGAAGAAAAAAATAAATGCACTCAGAGGTGATGAAAATTAATGAAACACTGAAAGAATATATCAACTCAAATAACAAAAAGCTGGAATAAATAGAATAAGCTTTAACTAGCTACTCAGATAAACTGAAAAAAAAATGTAAAAATCAGAGTTTGAAATAAAGAAAAGTCTGTCTCAGAATGTGGCTTCTCCGGTAGCGCTGTTTCAAAAATAGTAGAGTTAAAAGACAGAACATCAAGAAAAAATCTGATATTTTCTAATGTACTGGAAAACTAGGAGGAGTAGGCTGTATTAATTTTATGAAAGTACAAATAACCAATGGACTGATGTTCCGTAGCAGTTCTTGTTGACTGAGAAGGCACAACTTGTGTAGGCTCCGAACCTGGCCATAGGAAAGCAACCAAGACCTAATTTAGTAAAGATGCAATCATGCCAATAGAAAGAGTTGCTGCTTGCAAAAATATGACAGAAAGAAAAAGTAATAAAAGTGGAGACAGAATGTTTGTGAGAAATTATTATTCACTGTACACCAGGTGGAAGAGAAGTAGGTTTAGCCCATTATTTGAGGAATGTCAGGAGGTAGTTGTGAAATTCAAGTTGAAATATCCAACTGTCTTCAGAATTTTTTCTCTTGGAGGATGAAAGGCATTTTATGATGCAGAACAGGCTAAGGAGGGAAAAAAAAGTATACCCAGAAAGTGAGCAAGCGAGCTGAAAGGGACTCTGTTTCTCATTCTTCTAACAACAAAGTCTAAAGAGGGACTTTGCCAATGAAATATTTTCAATTATTCTGAAGGACAGTTGTTGAGAGGTAAAAAAAGAAGAGCATGAGTTGACTAGAAGAATTAGAAGTGCCTTGGCATCGAACCGATGATTTGTACTGTGAGATGCAGATGATCAGAAAGAAGATCAACAGCACTTAAATTAGTGAATGAGTGGGAGACTGTAAAACATCAGTTTTCCTTGGTTACAGGAATATATATATATATATATATATATATATATATATACATATATATATATATATATATACATATATATATATATATATATATATATATATATATATATATATGTGTGTGTGTGTGTGTGTGAAATACGGCTTTATAAGAAAATTGGCTGAGAAAGTGTTGAATTTTCTTGACTTTATTAAACCTGTGGGTGAATTCTGAAGCACATACCTTACTTTGTCATTAATGTTTACAAGGACACTGAATGGAATGAATAAGTAACTATCTGATCTTGTCAGTCTTCATTCCTGAAAGTTAGGTCTCGGTTTCGTCCTCGGAACAGACTCGGCCATTGTAACAAGCTTACGCCAGCCAGAAACACTCGAGCTAAGGCTACCCATAGTGCCTCTCTTCCCTTCCCTTCAGATCTTATTTTCCGCGTAGAGTTTCAAGACGTGTCAGGCCGTGCAATCAAGCTAAGTGTTTTACTTTTCTATATATTTCTCAATATTTTTCTCTTTTATAGTTCTCCTCTTTAATATTTTTTATCGCTTTATTCTATATTACCAAATTAGTGTGTGAGTGCTGTTTTATCCTGTCATATTGGTCAACACTCTGGCCTTAGAAGTATGTACGCATAGGGAAGATAGATATCCACCTTTATTAGGGTCTACCACCACGTTAGTGGTTGAGCTGAATACCAACCCCCAAAAGTTTGAGCAAAATGTATACACACACACTTTTTCCAGTAATTCTAGGTTAATAGAGGAAGCAGTACTAAGGTTTTGGCCCGTACTTTCATTACATGAAGGATTAACAGAGATGGTTTCAAAGCAACCTAAATTTGTTAGGCGAAGGGACACTAATTTGAAAGAATTGTTTAAAAGAAAGCATACAACAGAAACTGTTAACATTAGACGCAAGAAAGGAACATTTAAGTGTGGAATGTGTAAACAGTGCCCTAACATTTTCAATGGTGACACTTTACATATTCCATCAAGGAAATTTATATGTCGGGCAAGTGGGTATTTTAATTGCAACACGAAATATGTTGTTTATTTAGGTTTTTGTTTAAAATGCCAAAGCTTCTATGTAGGGAAAACAGAAAGGACATTAAAAAGAAGAATTTATGAACATTTATATGACATTACAAAGAAGAAGGAATCTAATGCTTTTTATAAGCATTCATTGTCCTGTCCCAACATGGAGCTTAGGTTTATTGTTTTAGAGCAGCTTACACCAGATGGTAGAGGGGGTGATTGGGAGAGTAAACTGGAATATAAAGAGCTTATATGGCAACTAAGGTTGGACACTGCAAAATGGCCAGGGCTTAATGACAACATGAACTTGAGCAGTGTTTTGAAATTAAGAAGAGCCAAATTATAATAATACAACATAAAATTTGTATATTCACATACTTAATACACTCCCAAAGAATTGATTCATACATTTTTTATTATTTTGATTTTTTATATTTATTCATTATTTTTTACTTATTTATTTATTTTTTCTTCATACTTATTTAGTATTCATTAGCATTTATTATCTTGATCGCAATATGATTCATTTAATGTTTTATTGTTGTTGAACAATGTTTAGCAAGAAGTTTATGTTTCGAGCCTTTATGTATATGAGAAATATTATGACAAGGCTATTTAACTGGTTTTACATGTAGCCCTTTTAATACCAAGCACTTGCAGGTGATATTTTATCAATTAGTTTTTTAACTTAATTGATCACATGATTTTTTTTTTAGTATTTAAATAGGAGCAGTTGTTACATGGTGTTCATCTTGATAAAGCTCAGTACTGCACTGAGCGAAAGCGCTTGAGGGATTTGTTACTGTGTGTTTTTTATCCAATAAATTTGTTCATTGAATTTCACCTACTGGATTTTTATTTACCTTCTTTCTGCTGTGGACCACATTTTTGGGTTTCTTGAGTGCTGTTTTACCTATATTTTACCTACTTGGTATTTCTTCTTCACTGTTGTTGGTATAAGCCCCTCAATTCCCTCTTAACTTTGGTAACTCTTAAAAACCATTGTTGGTATTATTTCCCCTTTCTTCCCCTTTACCATTTTGAGTATTTGTCTTGCTAACATTGTTGGTATGCTTTAAAAAAAATCTTTCAGTTGCTTTCTTTTTCTCTGTTGTGCATGTGTGTGATCGCGTGAACATCGGTTCATTTTGTGATTTTACCTAACAATGGCTGATAAAAAAAGGTACTACTGGATTTAATCCATGGTGCCATCTATTCTCATGGAACTGACTGAAGTTACCATGGTACTGACCCCTTCCACTGTACCACAGACCCTCATGGCACCAATAATAGTTTCCCTTGTAAAACCGGTCACTTCCCTCCTAATACAAGCTTTTGGTCAACCGACCATGGTGCCGAAGGTTGAATCCGTAGCCAGGACTCAATATTTCTATTCTGTTGAGACCCCTTTGTTGGTCAGCGGCTCAGTCCCTTTATTGATCATACAGAATCTTCATCGGGGATGTCTATTCTTTCCACCAGGAGCCTTTCGGAGCTTGATGTAGTTAGATTGGTGGATCAGCTGTTGGCGGCCAGAAGTATTCCAACCCCACCTAGGACCTCCATCCCACCCTTTGCTGAGGTTTTTTCTCCATGAACTCCAACTTATCTTCCTCCTTCAACCTCCCCACAGGATTTGGAGCCCTCAACGCCAATGCCTCTCACAGTTCCAACTTCTTTGGTAACTATGGTGGATCTAACCTTGGTTCTGGAACCCACTCTGTAGACCTCAGCTCAATCAGAGCCGATCCACCCACAAGACTGTGACTTGACTGCTGGCTCTGGAATCCTTAGTATGGCACTGATCTTTTCCATGGTCCTCTCATGGCTCCTTCTGTGGGAGCTGGCTCATTGGAGCGGGGTATGACCCAGGTTCTGAGGTTGTCTTTCTTGGTTCTGGACTCCCATCCCTCTTCAGGCGGGCCTGCCTTTCAGATTATGGAGAGAGCGCTTGCCTCAGCATGCTCAGAGTTGCCACCCTCTGTGTTGGAATATCATATCTGTGTGTCCTCTGGTTCACAGCTGTCACAATCTATTACTTTCAGACAGCAAGAATGGGAGCAGCAAGACGCCCTTCCCAGGGTACCCTCTCCTCGGAGTCCTCTTCAGACCTCCCCCTTGATGAGCCACCCCATAAGAGATTGTGCAAGAGGAAGCACGTTGATTCTCTGCAAGAGTCTCTCACTGAGGATACAGACCATGATGAAGGGAAAGGGTCCCCTCAGTCACCCCTGAAGATGTCTCCTTTGTAGACATCCTAGAAATCTTAAAGCAGAGATGTGACTGGAAGCCCACCAACCCTTTCTCCGAGGAGTCTGTCTTCTTGCAGTGTTTCTGTGTCCAACCTTGTACTTCCTGGGTGACACCGCCCACAGATAAGTTAGTCAAGCTTATCGTGCAGCTTGCTTTGAAGGCCCCTGTCATCATTGAGCCAATTTCCAGGAGACCTGACAAAATACTCTCCCTCTAGAGGATCAACCCCACTGGTCCAAGGGTTTAGCGGTAGATGCTATGGTGTTGGCAGCAACCACAAAGAAGTAACTCACAGAAGAGAGTCCTACTGTCCATCCTCCAAACCGAGAGTCTCAGATGTTGGACAAAATAGGGAAGTGGGTTTATGCTTCAATGAACTTTGTCATACAGTCATTGAATTATCTGGCACATTTTACCCATCTTCAAAGGGACCTGATCACTGAATTCTCAGGAGCCCTAGCAGGAGCAGTGTGACTTCGCAGACACCTTCAAGTCTTTCTTCATCATTGCTCCCATTGATGCTTCCTCACTGTTTGGTCCAAAAGTTAAAGACACGTTAGCCAGGTGTGAAAAGGAAAGAAAGACCCTTTCTGCTGTGGGCGTATGTTTTTCCACTCCTCAACAACCCTATTCCAGGAATCAGAGGAGTGGAAAGATGTGGTTCAGGAAGTCCCAAGAGCCTTTTTGGGACACATGTGGTGAGTTTTCTCCCTAGGGCAAAGGGGGAAACTCATCAGGAAGATGCCCCTCCCATGGCAGAAGAGGCCCCTCATAACCAGAGCTCCAGAGATTCTTTCTCTGGGCAACCCTATCAGCGCTCCTGACGAGCGGCCCGATTGCTTACCTCTGGAGGCAGTCAGGGAAAGGATCTCTCTGCACCACTTAGCCTGGTATTTAATAACATCAGATTATTGGGTACAGACAATAATTACCAAAGATTACCATATCCCCTTTGATCTTTATCCAAGCCCACAAAGGCAAATCCCTCCACCCAGTCAGAGGGAAGCAGCAGCTCAAGAAATTAAAAAGCTGCTCAAAAAAAGAGTCATCCAAACAGTCCCACCAGACCAAGTAGGATCCGGATTTTACTCAAGAATATTTTTAGTGCCAAAAAAGACAGGGGACTGGATACCATTTCTAGAAATCCATACCTTAAACAAGTTTGTCAAACAGACAAAATTCTGGATTGTCACAGTTCAGTCTATCCTTTCTTTTCTGGAGAAAGACAACTGGATGTGCTGTATAGATCTTCAGGATGCGTATTACCACATAAAAATGGACAAGTGCTACAGAAGATATCTCTGCTTCTGGCTGGGAGCCGGGCATTACCAATTTCACTCACTGCCCTTTGGCCTCACCACAGCCTCCAGGGTGTTTAGTTGCATGGCAGTGGTAGCAGCTCATCTGAGGCTCAAGGATTCCAGGTGTTTCCATATTTAGATGATTGGCTCCTTACCATCCCCACCAGGCATCTACTGCTTCACACCTTATACTACACTGTAGAACTGACAGGGTTCTTAGGCATTTCAATAAACAAAGAAAAGTTAAAATTAGCACCCACTCAAACCTTAGAATTCATTGGAGTGACATTCAACATGAGATCCTGTGTGGTTGCTCTACCTCTTCACAGATTACAAGGGTTAAGATCACAGCCCCAAGTGATACTCTCTCAAGACATAGTCCCAGCTCACTTAGTCTTACAACTACTAGGTTCAGTGGCAGCGACAATCACCCTAGTTCCCCTGACGAGATTCTACATGAGGCTGCTTCAATGGCTCTTAGTGTCACAGTGGTTTCTGTTAACAAACCCCATGTCTTATCCAATCTGCATAACAGGTCAATGCAGTCAGGATCTGAATTGATGGATGAAGCCAGAAGAGGAGTTATGGAGTTGCCCTTTTTCACCCCCGCAGCCCAAGGCCTTAGTGACCACGGATGCATCCCTGATGGAGTGGGGGGGGGGCATTTTCAGGGAAAGACAATCCAAGTCACTTGGTCCCCCTTAGAGGCCAATTTGCATATCAACATCCTAGAACTGAGGGCGGTGCTTTTAGCATTGCAAGCATTCCATTCTGCCCTTTCGTACAATTGCTATCCAGTCAGACAACATGTCGGATGTCTGGTATGTCAACAAACAGGGAGGAACCAGATCCTATCTGTTATGTTGGGAAGCCCTGAGAGTATGGCAATGGGTGATCACCTCCAGCCACTTTCTGATAAGCTGAGCAGATGCATTCTCCTGCCTCACGAGTGGTCTCTCAATCCCATTGTAGTGTTAAAGATCTTTTGTCGTTGGGGTAAGCATTGCTGTGATCTGTCTGCATCTCCCATGAGCCACAAATGCAGCAGCTACTTTGCCCTAATCCCACCTCAAGGGGAGTCCCCGGGAGATGCTTTTCTACATGATTGGCCCCTGAGACTGCTTTATTCTTTTCCTCCCATTCCCCTAATACCTCAGTTTTTGAAGAAAGCACAATGGCTGACAAGCAAAGTGATCCTCATTGCACCCTATTGGCCCCATCAAGTCTGGTTTCCCTTTCTTTGGTCTCACCTAGTTCACCATCTGTGGACTCTGGACCCAACTCTGTGACTCCTGTCTCATCCACAGGAGCTGGTCCATCCCAATCTACCAACTCTTAAGCTGACCACTTAGTACCTCCACTTTCTGTAATCTGTCTTCCCCAGTACAAAAGATACTTCTGGCTTCCCAGAAACCATCCACCAGGAAGCTTTAAGTAAATGGAACAGATTTGTGATCTGGTCTGAAGGAGAAGGAATTGACCCGTTTTCAGCCTCGATTAATAAGGTGTTGGAATATTTGTCAACTTTACTCCAATCAGGAGTCTCAGCTTCTATTATGAGAGTTCATTTAGCAGCTATTTCAAATTTCCATAATGGCATTGATGATTTTTCCTTGATATCTCACCACCTCTGCAAAACCTTCCTAAAGGGAGTTATGCATTTAAAGCCACCTTTTAAAGATCCCATTGAACCTTGGAATTTGATGTTAGTCTTACAAACTTTGATCTGCCAACCCTTTGAGCCAGCAGCCACCTGTGATATAATTTTTTTATCTCGGAAGACCTTATTCCTGGTAGCCATCACTTCAGCCAGGAGAATATCAAAATTGCAGGCCTTGTGTGTAAAGCGCCCATACATCATTTTTCTTAAAGAGAGAGTATCCCTTAGGACTAAGCCCTACTTTCTACCCAAAGTTGTCTCACACTCAAATATTAGCCAATCCATTGACCTGCCAATTTACTTTCCAAATTTTGAAAACAAAGGAGAATATTGTTTGCATTTGTTGGATGTTCTTCGTCTTTCACTGTTGCAGTCATTACATTTAGGTAATCTGCTGGCACATTGCCCTCAGTCGGCCTGAATATCAAAGTCTTGGGTCCTGCATCAGTTGCTGTCTCCTCTTCCATGACGTCAGGTCGTCAGGGGTATAAAACATGCAACCAACGCCATTTTATTCAGTCTTTCTTGCCGCACGGTGCCCAAAGCAGAAGCAGTTCGCAAGTGCCTGTCGGCTGACTCCTGAAATTTTCACATTCGAGTTTCAGAACCAAAGTCTTCAATTAAAGCTAAGTACCCCATTGGGGAAACTTTTTCTTGCTCCTTACCAATGTCAGTAAAAGTTAATAATTGCATTACTTGTGGGAAGCAAATACCTCATAAGGATTTTCATTTGTACTGTATTCCTTGCCTAGGCCCAGATCATATCATGCCTTGCTATCGCACTATTAAGTGTCAGTATATTTTTGTTTCAAAATATTTTGGATCCAGATTTAATTACCCTGAAATGTCATCGGATAGCAATTCGACTACCGGAGTTCACAAAAAACGCAAAGAAAAAGACAGAGACAGACCGTCTAGGTCCAAAACCGATGACGAAGCTTCTCCAAAGCCAGTCGCCGGTTCGCCGGTACTCAGTGAGGTGCTTTCGCAGCCCCTGATACCCACTACTTTTGAGTCGCAGGCCTCTACCGAGACCCATGCGGAGTCCGGTATGCCGCGAGATTTTGAGAGTATTGTACCCACGGATGTCTCTCCCTCGGATAGATCCAGAGCCGCTGAGCAGGCACCGGCTTCTGAGGGTGTTTTCAGGCCTCAACATTTCTATATAAAACTGACGCCAGCTTCAAAAACAATTAAGTCTAAAAAACTGACGCATGAGCCAAGTGCTCAGGCCCCTATGCCTAAAAAACAGATGATCAAAATGGCTGAGGACTTAATTACCTTGATCAGGGGTTCCCAACCCCCCCGCTAAGAGGCCTAGGCAAGACACTGATTATGAATCTTCAGATCAGGTTTCTATTTCTTCTGATTCCTCTTCTGAGCAGGAATTTTCTATACCACCCTATGAGGTTTCAGATGCAGAAGAATCCATTCCATCTGCATCTCCTCCTGAGAATTATTCTTTTGGAGAAACCTTGCATACTTTAAGGGAACATTTTCATTGGGAGAGTCAGGATTTCTCTGAATCAAAAAAGAGGCTTAGGGATTTCCTTCTTCTTCCTCAGCATAGGCCTTTGGCTATACCTCCTGTATTAGACATTGTTGATGATGTGTTTTTGGAATCAAGCATGGCTCCTGATTCCCTACCTCCGGCTCCTAGTAAGCCAGACAGATATTACAGGGTTCCTGACTCCCACAAATTTTTATTCAAAAATCCTGCTGCTGATCCTGAAACTATCTCACAGGGTCCCAAAGGTGTAAAGACCTCTACAGCCAAAAATACTACCCCCTCTGATAGAGATTCCAGGGCGCTGGATAGATGGGGAAAGAAGGTTTATACATCTGCAACCTTGGCAGTTAGGGCCTTAAACTGCCAGTTTCATATGCTTAAATATCAACAGCATGTTATGGGCTTATTGAAACAGAAAATGATGTTGATTTCTGATTGTGTGGAAAATAAAGAATTACAGGAATTATTGCATGCAGCAGAACAGGTTGGAAAGCATACTTTGCAATGTGGTTTTGATTCCTTGGAGGCCTCTTGCAGGGCCACAGTTACTGGATCTGTGATTAGAAGGCATGCCTGGCTCAAGGAGCAAAATCTGCCTGATCATGTTAAGGCTAAATTGTAGGATGAACCTTTACAGCATGATACTTTGTTTGGTAATAAGG
Organism: Protopterus annectens; assembly: GCF_019279795.1. Classification (NCBI taxonomy): domain Eukaryota; kingdom Metazoa; phylum Chordata; order Ceratodontiformes; family Protopteridae; genus Protopterus; species Protopterus annectens. The sequence goes on along the minus strand of NC_056737.1, from coordinate 805,600,679 downwards.
CAGAAGAGGTGTTAAAGAAAATGGAAGACAAAGCTAAATCTGTGCAAACTGTAAAAGATTTCTTACAAGTGCAGCCACCCAGTTTCAGTAGGCACTGGCCTACTAAAAAATGGTCCCTTCCTGTGTCCAACAGAGCCTCACAAGGCAAATCCAGATACTCAAAAGGCTCTAGATACCAATCACAGGGTTCTTACAGGTCAAAGCAATGAGGTGCCTCTACCTCCAAATCTGGAGGAAACAAAGCACAACCCTACAGTAAGCAGTCTCAATGACTTCCCTCTAGCATCACCAAGCACTTATCCTTTGGCAGCCCCCTTGTGGGCACTTCATACTCAAAATTGGCAGTTAATTATCCAGGACAAGTGGGTATTAAACATAGTATCCCAGGGGTACAGATTTCATTTCCATACCTTGCCAATTCCAAACGGTTGGCCAGATCTGCCACAAAATCAATGGGCAGAGGCTCAGAAACAAGTTACATCCCTCATGGAAATGGGGGCTATTCAACCAGTACCAGAACAGGAAAAAGGGCAAGGGTTTTATTCAAGACTGTTCCTGGTACCCAGAAAAGACAATGTCTGGCATCCAATACTAGACTTATTGATTTTGAACACATTCTTGGACATCCCAAAATTCAAAATGCTGACTTTACAACAGCTACTGCCCATGCTGGGCAAGAACGCTTGGTTAGTGACTCTAGACTTAAAAGAGGCATACCTGCATAACCCAGTAAGGGAATTGTGCAGAAGATACCTCCGCTTCAAGGCAGGGGAGATGCATTCAGGGCATATGGAGCCCAAAACAAATGCATCTGCATATCAACCAGAAAGAGATGCTAGCTGTTCAGAATGCCCTGACAGCCTTCAAGGACTTACTTCATCCAGGACAACTACTGATAAAGACGGACAACACCACAGTTATGTGGTACATGAACAAGCAGGGGGGTACACATTCCTACCCCCTTTGCAGACTAGCCATGGCATTGTGGGACACAGCCTTGACTTATCAAGTACATCTTCAAGCTCAGTTCCTGCCAGGAAAACAAAATACTCTGGCAGATGACCTAAGCAGAAATCTTATGGACCCTCACGAGTGGAAACTGGATCCACAAGTCTTCAGCATGATAACACAGAAATGGAGGAGCCCAGACATAGATCTATTTGCCTCTCCCCAAAATTATCAACTGGACAAATTCTGCACAAGGACTTATCACAGACAAGCATGGAAAGTGGATGCCCTAGCCTTCAGTTGGAAAAATCTATCAGTCTACGCCTTTCCTCCTCTGCCTCTTCTCCCCAAGGTCTTACTAAAGGTCAGACAGGAAAAACCAAAAATGATCCTAATTGACCCGGACTGGCCTTGCCAGCACTGGTACCCAATTCTAAGGAATATGTCTCAACTCCCTCCTTGGTACTTGCCTCACATACCTCATCTACTGTCTCAGCAGAGCAATCAAATTCTGCACACTCAGCTCCAAACTCTGAGCCTGGCAGCATGGCTGATCATGTAATTACTCAAACAACACCGCTCAGTAAATCTGTGATGGATGTCATTTTGGAAGCCAGAAGGCCTAGTACTAGAAAAGCTTATGTTGATAAATGGAAGAGATTCTGTGCTTGGAACCAAGCACAAGGAATGGACATATCAAAACCAAATATTCCTCATATTTTACAATACTTGACTGAGATGCTTGACAAGGGCCTATCTTTTTCTTCAATAAAGATCCATGCCTCTGCTATCTTGGCTCATTACAACTTGGAGCCTCCCATCTTTTCTCATCCTCTGCTAAAACAGTATCTTAGAGGGGCCAAAAATTTAAGGCCTCTCAGAAGATCACCAACTCCTGCATGGGGACCTCAATTTTGTGCTGGAAAAACTCACCCTGCCTCCTTTTGAACCAGCAGCTACTGCGGATATAAAGTTTTTATCTTGGAAAACCGCTTTCCTTTTGGCAGTCACTTCAGCAAGAAGGGTTTCAGAACTACAGGCCCTCATGGCTGTGGAGCCTTTTATTACATTTTACCCGGACAGGGTGTCCCTCAGGACCAATCCTTCCTTTATGCCTAAGGTGATATCCAGTGTGGCTCTTAACCAAACTGTTCACCTGCCAACATTTTACCCAAATCCGCAGAACAAGGGGGAGCGGATTCTGCATTCATTGGACGTACACAGACAACTAAGATTCTACTTAAACAGGACCAAATCTCTAAGAAAGTCTGAGCAACTACTGGTGGCATTTGCTGCAGGATCAGAGGGGAAGGCTATAGCAAAGCAGACTATTTCTAAGCGGATAAGCTACTGCATTCATTTCTGCTACTTACATCATGGTAAACCAGTGCCCAAGGGAATCAGGTCACATTCCACCAGGGCTGCCTGTACCTCAGTAGCCTTTCTCAGAGGAGTTCCAACCAAAGACATTCTAGAAGCTGCTACTTGGAGCTCTGTTCATACTTTTACAAAGCATTATCATTTGCCTCTCTTCTCTAAGTCCAAGGCAGGCTTTGCCACTGCAGTTCTGCAGGGCCTTATAGCCGCCCCTAATGGTATTTAGTTCCATCCACAGCTTTGAGATTCTACCCAAATGTAATGACTGCAACAGTGAAACACGAAGAACATAGTGCAGTTGTGTACACTTACCATAAATGTAGATGTTCAAGTGTATTCACTGTTGCAGTCTGTGCTACCCACCCGCCATCCCCCTTTTTTCTTCTAAAACTTCTCTTTCCTTCACTATATTCTAAAGCCTTTGTGGTGTATTTGCTTTTAGATGAAGGTAAAGTTTATGTTCCTAAAAGTGCATTTACATATATATATATATATATATATATATATATTTTTTTTTTTTTTTTTTTTTGCTCTCCATTTGGGGGGCACCTGACATCTGGGGCAAGAAAAACTGAATAAAATGGCATCGGCTGCATGTTTTATACCCCTGACGACCTGACGTTGTGGAAGAGGAGACAGCAACCGACGCAGGACCCAAGACTTTGATATTCAGGCCGACTGAGGGCACCCTGCCAGCAGATTACCCAAATGTAATGACTGCAACTGTGAATACACTCGAACATCTACATTTATGGTAAGTGTACACAACTGTATTATGTACACACACACACACACACACACACACACACACACACACAATTGCGTTTTTACTTAGAACAAAATCATTCAGAACATCAGACCAACTCTTCCTGTCTTTTTCAGGTCCTTGACTAGGCATATCAGTTTCCAAAGTCACCTTGTCAAAATGGTTGAGATATTGTATCACCTTTGTTTATCATCAAAACAAAAAGAGTCTGTCAACTAAAGTCAAGGCTTATTCTACCCAGTCAGTTTCCACTTCAGTGGCTTTTCATTCTAGAGCGTCGATGGATGACATTTGTGCAGCAGCTACTTGGGATAACACTCATACCTTTCTCGCTCATTACAAATTGGATATGTTCTTTAGGGGAAGAGCATCCTTTGGCTCTATGGTGCTCACGAATATCCTTCCATAGGGCCTTCCGGGACATAAAGTAGCTAAGGACTCTGTCCCAACTGTCATGAATGAATGAAGATTGACAACATCAGATAAGGAAGTTATGTTCTTACCATAACGTTCCATCTATGTTGCCGATTTTCATTCATTATTGACATCCCACCCTCCTACCCCCTCCAAAGACTCCTAGATCCTGGATCTGTAGTAGGGCAGTTGCTCAGATAAAGCTTTTGCTTCTTTATTTCTATGAGCAAACTCGATCTGAAGGTAAGGGAAGGGAGGAGAGGCATTATGGGTAGCCTTAGCTCGAGAGTTTCTGGCTGGCACAAGCTTGTTATAACAGCCGAGTCATTTCAGAGGATGGAACCAAAACACATCTGTCAAGAATGAATGAAGATCGACAACACAGATGGAACATTATGGTAAGAACATAACTTTTTTGTAAGTAAAACAGTTTTTAATAATATTTATATAAAAGTTCATAATGTAATTTACCTGCAACTTTGTGAAGCAGTTTTGTGCAGTGTGCAGTCAGGCGTATTTTAAATATGAGATGAGTGAGTCATACAATTGCTGCATATGTTAAAGCTATTAAAGCAAGCACTTTTTTCTTGGTTATAAGATGTACATGCTTTACATTGTAACAAGATAAGGAAGGCTGGGCAGAAGCAAGATAAAGTTAATATTCTGCTGTGGTGTTGGGTTGCTGGTGTGGGCATGACATGAGTTGCAAAAGTGTATTAATCATACTATATGTACAGTTAACATAATCATTTCCCCTTGTTGTTAAAGGGGTGGATGTCTAGCTTAATGGCATTGCCTAGAGCTATAGGCAAACCAAGCAAATAGGCTTGAAAAATAAGATAAAGTGACAAAAGACATGGTAATTATGTTTCTTATATCTACAATGTTATTATCTTGTTTTATGTTTTCCATTAGGAAATGCTGTCAATGGGAGAAGAGTCTGCAGGTTCAGGTAGCTGGCCAGGGAAAATCTATAAATTGTATTCTGAGTGTGAAATTTACAAAGATTCTTTCACGCATCTGCAAAGTCATTATTATTATATTTTCTCATTGCTGATTTTTTTACTGCTCTGTTTTATTTTACTCATTGCCAACTTCTTTTACTTGGAGATGAGCTGTCTGCAAGTGCACGCAATTCATTTTGAGAGTTCTGAGCACTCATTGCTGAGAGAAATGTAACATTTAAAGGTGCAGTGGCAAAAAGTTCAGTGAAAAATAGTATGAAACTATAGGAAGTAAATAAATAGTAGCTGACCCTCAGCAGCCTTAATATTTTAATGATTTTAATAAAATAGTGCACAATTTAGTTTGTTTGTTTAAAGGCAGCCAGTGCACTTTCTATTAGGACTATATGTTTAGGTTCACTGAAAGCATGCAATGTGTTTTTCAAATCTGGAAGGGGAATGCAACAGGGAACTCAGAAAAGCGACTACTTTCTGGATTTAAGTATCTTTGCTTTTTTTTTCACTTGGAATAGCTTCTGAAGCTTACCCTGAACTAGCTTGAACTGTTTTTTAACTGTTTGCTGCATTATTTTAAAATCTGCACTTAAAGTTACATTTTAGTCGAATTTGATCGAAAGTTTGTTTGTTTGTTTAATTTAACTGTGGAGGCTGCCCACTAAAGTGTGCTAGCCTGTGTAACTGATTTATCACTGTTTCTGCATTTTCTGTGTGTTTCTATTAAAAACAAAAAATAATCCTTGTTTTCCGCCTCTCCTCGACTAGTTTAGACCAGTTTACAGGCATTGCTGTATTCTGGGCTGTGGTGTAGTTCCTGTGTTGTCCATTACCTTACTTGGATAGAAGGAAGTTTCTTTGCTCACCAGTGGGAGTGGGGAGCCTTGAGCAGCCTACCTGTCCCTGTAGAAAGTGACCTCAGCACAAGAAGCTGTAGTAATTGGTTGTTTTGGACCATTTCTAGCTCTTTTGTAGTTCACTGTTTAAAATCCGCCTCTGGGAGATTTTTCTGGCTATACTGCTCAGACAAGCTCCTCGTGGTCCTGCAGAGTGGTCCTAGCAACAGGGAACTCAGAAAAGCGACTACTTTCTGGATTTAAGTATCTTTGCTTTTTTCACTTGGAATAGCTTCTGTAGCTTACCCTGAACTAGCTTGAACTGTTTTTTAACTGTTTGCTGCATTATTTTAAAATGTGCACTTAAAGTTACATTTTAGTCGAATTTGATCGAAAGTTTGTTTGTTTGTTTAATTTAACTGTGGAGGCTGCCCACTAAAGTGTGCTAGCCTGTGTAACTGATTTATCACTGTTTCTGCATTTTCTGTGTGTTTCTATCAAAAAAACAAAAAAATAATCCTTGTTTTCCCGCCTCTCCTCGACTAGTTTAGACCAGTTTACAGGCATTGCTGTATTCTGGGCTGTGGTGTAGTTCCTCTGTTGTCCAGTACCTTACTTGGATAGAAGGAAGTTTCTTTGCTCACCAGTGGGAGTGGGGAGCCTTGAGCAGCCTACCTGTCCCTGTAGGAAGTGACCTCAGCACAAGAAGCTGTAGTAATTAGTTTTGGACCATTTCTAGCTCTTTTGTAGTTCACTGTTTAAAATCCGCCTCTGGGCGTTTTTTTCTGGCTATACTGCTCAGATAAGCTCCTCGTGGTCCTGCAGAGTGGTCCTAGCAGCAGGGAACTCAGAAAAGCGACTACTTTCTGGATTTAAGTATCTTTGCTTTTTTTCACTTGGAATAGCTTCTGTAGCTTACCCTGAACTAGCTTGAACTGTTTTTTTAACTGTTTGCTGCATTATTTTAAAATCTGCACTTAAAGTTACATTTTAGTCGAATTTGATCGAAAGTTTGTTTGTTTGTTTGTTTAATTTAACTGTGGAGGCTGCCCACTAAAGTGTGCTAGCCTGTGTAACTGATTTATCACTGTTTCTGCATTTTCTGTGTGTTTCTATCAAAAACAAAAAATAATGCTTGATTTCCCACCTCTCCTCGACCAGTTTAGACCAGTTTACAGGCATTGCTGTATTCTGTGCTGTGGTGTAGTTCCTGTGTTGTCCATTACCTTACTTGGATAGAAGGAAGTTTCTTTGCTCACCAGTGGGAGTGGGGAGCCTTGAGCAGCCTACCTGTCCCTGTAGAAAGTGACCTCAGCACAAGAAGCTGTAGTAATTGGTTGTTTTGGACCATTTCTAGCTCTTTTGTAGTTCACTGTTTAAAATCCACCTCTGGGCGTTTTTTTTGGCTATACTGCTCAGACAAGCTCCTCGTGGTCCTGCAGAGTGGTCCTAGCAACAGGGAACTCAGAAAAGCGACTACTTTCTGGATTTAAGTATCTTTGCTTTTTTTTCACTTGGAATAGCTTCTGTAGCTTACCCTGAACTAGCTTGAACTGTTTTTTTAACTGTTTGCTGCATTATTTTAAAATGTGCACTTAAAGTTACATTTTAGTCGAATTTGATCGAAAGTTTGTTTGTTTAATTTAACTGTGGAGGCTGCCCACTAAAGTGTGCTAGCCTGTGTAACTGATTTATCACTGTTTCTGCATTTTCTGTGTGTTTCTATCAAAAACAAAAATAATCCTTGTTTTCCCGCCTCTCCTCGACTAGTTTAGACCAGTTTACAGGCATTGCTGTATTCTGGGCTGTGGTGTAGTTCCTCTGTTGTCCAGTACCTTACTTGGATAGAAGGAAGTTTCTTTGCTCACCAGTGGGAGTGGGGAGCCTTGAGCAGCCTACCTGTCCCTGTAGGAAGTGACCTCAGCACAAGAAGCTGTAGTAATTAGTTGTTTTGGACCATTTCTAGCTCTTTTGTAGTTCACTGTTTAAAATCCGCCTCTGGGCATTTTTTTCTGGCTATACTGCTCAGATAAGCTCCTCGTGGTCCTGCAGAGTGGTCCTAGCAGCAGGGAACTCAGAAAAGCGACTACTTTCTGGATTTAAGTATCTTTGCTTTTTTTTCACTTGGAATAGCTTCTGTAGCTTACCCTGAACTAGCTTGAACTGTTTTTAACTGTTTGCTGCATTATTTTAAAATCTGCACTTAAAGTTACATTTTAGTCGAATTTGATCGAAAGTTTGTTTGTTTGTTTGTTTAATTTAACTGTGGAGGCTGCCCACTAAAGTGTGCTAGCCTGTGTAACTGATTTATCACTGTTTCTGCATTTTCTGTGTGTTTCTATCAAAAAAAAAAAATAATCCTTGTTTTCCCGCCTCTCCTCGACTAGTTTAGACCAGTTTACAGGCATTGCTGTATTCTGTGCTGTGGTGTAGTTCCTGTGTTGTCCATTACCTTACTTGGATAGAAGGAAGTTTCTTTGCTCACCAGTGGGAGTGGGGAGCCTTGAGCAGCCTACCTGTCCCTGTAGGAAGTGACCTCAGCACAAGAAGCTGTAGTAATTGGTTGTTTTGGACCATTTCTAGCTCTTTTGTAGTTCACTATTTAAAATCCGCGTTTGCACTGCTTTGCGCGGTTGTGCGCATAGCGCAGCGCCGGTTAAACAAGGTTAAACTTCTTCTGGCTCCGCCAGGTCTGCTCTTCAAATTTTCCCTTAAGGAAGCTCTACTCTTAGTATAATCAGACTACTCACTATATTATAAGCCTAGCACTTGTTCTTAATACTTCTCTACTAAGTAAGCACTCTCGTACTAAGTAAAGCACTACATCTACTTACCACCCATGTGAATATCCACTTCCCTTAAAGGTACAGCACTCCCTTATACTGTTCTAGTATGTCGAGTGGTAGATTACTGGCGTCCTCTCCAGTTCAGCTGGTCAATCTGGGTATCTTGAGACAATGCTACAATTGCCTCATGTACACAGACAACCCTCTCCTCTTCCCAACAAACACAAATACATGTGAGAGATGCAACTATATAGCCAAACTGGAGGCTGAACTCTCTCAACTCAGGGCTGGCATGACCAGACAGGAGGAGATAGTAACCACACACACAACAATCCCAGTCCCACATAGACCTACCACAACTGTAAACCAAACACATAAAAACACAAAGACATACTCGGAGGCTCTAATAAAAAACTTACCAAAACAACAGAGGCTCCCAAAGCAGACATCCAAAAATCCACCACCTCAAAACAAAACACATGCAACACATACTTCAATAAATCAGTGTGTCAACCAATCACAGCCCTTAAGGCCAAACACCATGCCTGATACACTAGTAATAGGTGACTCTGTAGTCAGGCACACTGATGTCCCGCTGACCAGGCTGAACAAGGAGAGAGTGACTGTGAGCTGTCTATCGGGAGCTAGGATCCGCCACATAACACACGCACTCAAGTCACTCCAAAGCAAGTACAAATATGACTCCGTCATTGTCCATGCTGGTGTGAATGACCTGAGACGTACCTCCCTGGACTACATGAAAAGAGACATAGAGGAGCTCTCCGATTATGTAGCCCAGGCTGGTATGACCCTGACCCTGAGCAGCATCTTGCCCTCACCAAGAATGATACCACAATACAAAGATAAGATGATCAGCTTTAATAATTGGCTCAAGTACTGGTGTCATTCTAAGGGGATCCAATGTCTGTCTGCCTGGGATGACATGTTGGACAAGCCACGCTGCCCAAGGATGGCTTACACCTGTCACCACTGGGCTTCCGGATATTGGCTAAGGCTCTTGCCACCCCCATAGTGCCTTTTTTAGGCAAGGCTCAAAAGACAAACCCACCTCCTTAGAAAACAAAAATGGAAAAAAAACTAAGGGTAATGCTGCTCAACCAGAAGTCTAACTCTCAAGATGCAGGTACTTGATGCACTCCTCAGCATGGAGAACATCGACGTCTGTGCAGTAACTGAAACCTGGTTCAAGGCTTCTGAGAGCACCCCAGCGCTACCAGGCTATACCTCGTATCATGCTTTTCGGCCCCAAAACCCGAGCTGAGCCACAAAGGGAGGGGGAGTGTCCATATTCATCAAGGACACCCACACCTCCAGGTTAGTAGCAACACATGAAGCATCAGAGACCATACAGGTGCAACTAACCATAGGCAAAACTGCTGTACAACTGGTAGCATGTTACAGACCACCCTCCCAATCTCAAGAACCCCACTCAGCCTTCCTGAAGACATTGGAGGATATGAATGTATCACAAAATACCATCATACTGGGAGACTTCAACTACCCAAACATAGATTGGGTACATTATTCTAGCCCAAAGGTTCCTGGAATTCATAAATTCAAATGCACTGGAACAACTAGTCACCTCTCCCACTAGGGGAGATAATATACTAGACCTGATCATCACAAACATGGGGACAAAATGCTCCACACCGGAAGTATACCCCTCACTAGTGAGATCTGACCACAAACTAATCACCCTGGATATACATATCCCACCTCCACCCCCAGCACAAAAGACCAGATACAGAAACAGATGCTTGGTGCCAGAGCCATGGGCTCAAGCTCAATGCCAAGAAATGTATTGTTATCCCCTTTGGGAAAAAACATGTATTTATGAATTACCATATAGGTGGCAGTACACTAAACACAGAAAGTGTGATAAGAGACTTAGGGACACAGGTGGACAGTGGTCTCACCTTCGATAACCACATCGCCACAACAGTCAGGAAATCCTTCTATGTGGCACACCTCATCACGAAGGGCTTTTCATCCAGAAAAAAGGAGGTCATTGTCCCACTGTACTCATCCCTCATTAGACCCATTATAGAATACAACGCCCCATTTGGTATGTACCTCTCAAGACATCTGCAACAACTGGAAAGGCATCAGAAATACCTCACTAAAAGAATCACAGGCCTAAAGCAGATGCCCTACGCTGACCGTCTTAAAAAACTCCAGCTATACTCTGTCGCATATCGTCTACTCAGGGGCGATCTCTGCTTAACATACAAGGCCATGTCAAACCCAGAGCTGTTGGACATGCTACACTTAAAGAAATCCCAGTCCCTCAGAGCTACATGCTCCAGGGATCTAAACCTTGTCATCACAATAAACAAAACATGCTGGAGGGATAGGTTCCTGACCCAGAGACTCCCCAGACTCTGGAATAGATTGCCCATACATGTCAAGCAGAGTGCCTCTTTGGACCTCTTCAAGAGGAACCTTGACGATTGGATGGGAGAAAGGAAATTCACCCCAGGGATCACGTCAGTCGCCCTGCTAGACAGGGGTCCAGGAAAGTAAATAATGTGGGAAGAAATACCCAGGGAATTGTTATGGCTAGGCTTGTATAGGCCCTATGGCTGATAGCCTAGTACCAACCTATGAACCTATGAACCACAGTGAAAAACTTCTCAAAAGCAGACTTCACTCTTCTTAAGACTGAGATGGTATCCTTTAAGCCCACTGTGCCAGTGGATACCACATCCCACAATGCCGAATCCTTCACAAATGCTTTCTATGGACATCTCCAAGAATGCATGGATCATGCAATCCCAAATAAATCCAAGTCCCTCTCCACCAAAGGCAAGCGTCCTGTCTGGTGGACCTCAGCCATAAACAAATTGTATAACAAAAGAAGAAAGCTACTGCACGTCAGAGCAAAATCCCGTGAAGGGAAGACATCTCTGATCAACATTAGCAGAAAACTACGTTCTCTCATAAAAACATCCAAGGCCAACTTTGAGAGAAAAATCGCTAAGGACACTAAAGATAACCACAAAGCCTTCTTCAGCTATGTTAGAAACCTGGGCGGAAACCCTCAGATATGCTCAGAGTTGGTTCACAACAACAAAAAATACACTGAACCCACAGATATTGCCAACATTCTGGCTGACAGGTTCAGTGCAAATTTCTCCCGTCCCTCACCCCCAAAAGAAGAAATACTTATCCCAGCTGAATGTAATCCCCCTGTCATCTCAGATGTCCAAGTGAGAACCGCCCTAAGCAAAGCTAAAAACACAGCATCAATGGGACCTGACGGTATCCCGGGTTGCATGTTACGTGAACTCCAAGAGGAGCTAAACCCACACATAAAATTGCTATTTAACCTTAGCCGTACTTCGGGATATGTACCTGAACACTGGCGTACAGCAACAGTGGTCCCACTCCATAAGGGGGGTGCCTCTACAGACCCTGGAAACTACCGCCCCATAAGCTTAACCAGCCTGGTCTGCAAAGCTATGGAAAGAATCATTATGGAACTCATAAACAGAGACATAGGGGACCTACAGACACTTGACCCCACCCAGTTCGGCTTTGTAAAGGGCAGATCCTGCCATTTGAACCTGGTTGACTTTTTGAAACAGTCACTAGAGCCATTGATGAGGGCAAAGCAGTCCATACAGCGTACGTGGACTTGGGTAAGGCCTTGACACAATACCCCACTCAGGCATCATAGATAAGCTCAACAGCTTAAACGTAAACCCTTATGTCACTAGATGGGTTGCAAACTGGCTAAAGGACAGAACCCATAAAGTTAAAATCGCTGGAGCAATGTCAGACTCAAAGCCAGTCACAAGTGGTGTCCCACAGGGATCTGTCCTGGGACCCCTCTTGTTCGGCATTTATTTCTCAGATGTTAAAGCAAACATGGGAGGGCTGTGGCTGACAAAGTTCGCAGATGACTGCAAACTAGGTGCCATAGTCGATACACCAGCGGACACATACATCCTACAAAAAGGCCTCACAGAAACGGACAACTGGTGCCGGAGTCACGGCCTTAAACTAAATGCCAAAAAATGTATAGTCATCCCCTTTGGGAAAAACAAAGTACCCACAAATTATCACATAGAAAGCAACCCACTGAGTACGGAAAAAGTAATCAGAGACCTATGGACCCAAGTCGACAGCGACCTCTCATTTGACACCCATGTTGCCAAAGTGGTTAGAAAAACATTCTACCTTGCACACCTCATCATGAAGGGATTCACATCCAGATCCAAGGATGTCATTGTACCCCTATATTCCTCCCTCATCAGACCCATGATTGAGTACAATGCCCCATTTGATATGTACCTCACCCGGCATTTGCTACAGCTAGAGAGACCACAAAAGTACCTCACCAAGAGGATCAAGGGTCTCCAACATATGTCTTATTCTGCCAGACTAAAGAAACTTCAGCTCTATTCAGTAGCATACCACCTGCTCAGAGGTGATCTCTGCCTGACGTACAAGGCCATGTCCAATCAGGATCTGATGGACATGCTCCACCTCAAAAATTCAAATCCATCAGGACCACGAGAGCTAAAGACTTAAACCTCGGCACAAGTATGAATAGGACATGCTGGAGGGATAGATTCATAACCCAGAGGCTTCCCATGCTTTGGAACAAGATCCCAGTTCAGATTAGGCAGAGCCCTCACTGACTCTCTTCAAGAGAAATCTTGATGAGTGGATGGGAGATCGTAAGTTTACCCCAGGGGTCACATCTGTGTCACTGCTAGACAGGGGCACAGTAAACTAATTCTATTATATAAGGGGACCTTCATTGTGTCACTACTAGACAGAGGCACAGTATTCAAAATTTATTCTGTACATTTTTTGTACCATTTCATGGGGTGGCAAAAGCCACATCACTATGGCTAGGCTTACAAATGCCCCAGGGCAGATAGCCTAGTACTATACTAAGAAACTATGAAACTATAATGGAGGTAAGAAAAGAACAAGCAGTAATCAGTGTAAGTGGGAACAGAGGCTGTAACATGCACTTTTACATGAGTACCCTTAATTGTAAATCAAGAAATGCTTGTGGGTGCAACAGTTGCTTTGGGGAAACTACTCCTATCTGAAGGAGCAAACTTCATTTGTTGAAATGTAGATAGCTTTGTGTGTTTGTTCTAAGTAAAAAGGGGATGGGGGTTACACATATTTATTTAGTTTCATGTTTGAGTGTTTTCATTGAAGCAAAATTTCTTGAAAAATGTGACATATGTTCAAATGGAGTTGAGGAGAAGAAACTGTATAAAAGATCAGCAGGTGTATGTTCACTCGTTGAATGAGAAATCTGTTGAACCTCTGTTCATCGAATGTTCAATCATTGAATATTTTACCCAGGAAGCGGAGTTGATTGTCCAGCATTAGGAAATGTGCCCTTTTCCCTACTGTAGTGCAATCTTGGAGTTGGTATATATAAGTGGGGAGGTGGATGGGGGTCATAGCCCCTCACCTGGGTGGGTTTGATATACTGAAGTTTATGTTTTGGAATGCATGTTGGTCCGCTGTCTCTTTTCCCTGGGTAAAATATTATTTTCTTGAACATTTGCTGAAGTGAACGTTCAGTGTTTTAAGTTTGATGAACAGAGGTTCGATGGATTTCTCATTCGATGACTGAACATAGACCCAAGATCAGCCTACCAAATTTAAGTGTATGCATGTAAGCCAGAAGCTGGAAGTACACATTCAGAATTACTGGCATGCATAATAGGTGAGAGTAATAGCTTTCTATCATAATGGCTACACTGTCCATATCATGAGATTTAAATTGCCTTACAGATGTAGACAAAAAGCAAAGGATATTAAATTATAGGGTACAAGTGGCAGTGTTGCAGGAGAGACATTTGGAAATAATTGAGCATTTGAAATTGACAAAGTAATTCAGAATGAATAGTCAGCAGAATATGAGGGACAAAGGAAAAGTGAATAATAATACTGATTGCTAGAAGGACCCCAATAAAGGTAGAAAAAGCAAAAATATAATAATGGTACATGTAGAATTGTGGTAGTAAGGGACTATTGGCAAGGTAGAAAGATTATGCTGGAATGTTTTTATATTCCACCACGAACTGTTGTTATGGAGCTTAAGAAATTTTTGGGAGAAAGTATTTCAGATCATTCATTGATACAAAACAGAATAATGAAGTAAAAATGAGACACTGGCGTTTTCTTACATACCTATTAAGAGATAGTAATTTAAGGAATGAGTAGTGGAAATTATTTGAGAGTTTTTAATAGAAGATAGAAATTTCTTCAGAAGGGATAGCTACTGAGTGGGATACAGTGAAAATGGAGTTTAAAAAGAGAAGAAATAAAAGAGGAAGAGATGTTAAGAAGTAACAGAAACTAATTAGAGTGGCTGACAAAGGTTAAAGTATTGCAGAATAAGGGAAATCTCAGAGAACAAGAAGGGGAGCAACTGCAGAGTGTTAAATAGAAAATAAGGAAGTATTTTAGTGTTATTCACAAGTTTAGTTGCTTAACAGCAATCTTTCTAGTTTTATAACAAACCCAGAACACAAAAATTTGTAGCATAATGACTTTGGAAAGTAAAAGGAGAAAGGGTTGTCTCCAGACTTAGTGAGCCTATAGCAAGAAAAATACTCAGAGATCCTACAGAGGCATTAGAGATATTTTGGAAATTATATTACAGTTTTGTGTAAAGCAGACGAATGTGAAAACCAAGAAAAAGGGCAAATAAAAATATTTATGGAAGACTTAAGTATGCCAGTATTAGAGGAAGATGAAACTCAACAAATAGTTAAGATAGGAGGAGAAATGATAAAAATGGCAATGTGTGGTCATTCTACAGGGAAGCCACCAGGAAAGACAGTATTCCTTTGGAAAGTTTGAATCTGGGAGAGAAGAAAGTGATAAAGATCTGAAAAGTTTTGTTTAATAGCATTTTAAGAGGAGGGGAAACAACAACATCTTGGAAATAAGTTGTGGTGGCTTTATTACCCAAACAGGGTAAAGACCCCTCAAACCCAGCTTAATACAGACCCATTTGAATTGTAATCCATGATTATAAAGTGTTATGTTTATATTAGACAAGATAATGGTGGAGATGTTGCCAAAAATGACAGATATGGATCAGTGTAATTTTTTTCGAGGGGAGGCAAGCATTTGACAAAATGGTGCCACAACGGACCCCGGAAACTATCACCCTATAAGCCTGACTAGCCTGGTCTGCAAAGCTATGGAGCGTATCATCATGGAACTCATAAACAAAGACATTGGGAATCTCCAAACACTGGAGCCTACCCAATTCGGCTTTGTTAAGGGCAGATCTTGCCTCTTGAACCTGGTCGACTTCTTTGAAACAGTCACCAACGCCATAGATGAAGGGAAGGTAGTCCACACAGCCTACCTGGACCTCGCAAAAGCCTTCGACACAGTACCCCACTCGGGCATCATAAATAAGCTCACCAGCTTAAATATCAACCCCTGTGTCACAAGATGGGTTGCAAACTGGCTCAGGGATAGAACCCACATGGTCAGAATTCTAGGTGCCATGTCAGACTCTAAACCAGTTACAAGTGGCGTCCCACAAGGCTCATTCCTGGGACTTCTCTTGTTTGGTATATATTTCTCTGAGGTACAGGCTAACATGGGAGGACTATGGCTGACCAAGTTCGCAGATGACTGCAAACTGGGTGCCATAATCGACTCGCCGACTGACACAAGCATCCTCCAAAAGGGTCTCACAGAGACGGATAATTGGTGCCAGAGCCATGGCCTAAAGCTAAATGCCAAAAAGTGCATAGTCATCCCCTTTGGGAAAAACAAAGTGCCCACAAATTACCACATAGGTGGTAATCCATTAAGTACGGAAGACGTAATTAGGGATTTGGGGACCCAAGTAGATAGCAATCTCTCCTTTGACAATCACATTGCCAAAGTGGTTAGAAAGACCTTCTATATATCCCACCTTATCACGAAAGGGTTCACATCTAGATCAAGAGAGGTCATTGTGCCCCTCTACTCATCACTCATCAGACCCATAATTTAATACAATGCCCCATTTGGGATGTACCTTACCTGACACCTGCAGCAACTGGAAAGACCCCAAAAGTACCTCACAAAGAGGATCAAGGGACTCAAACAGATGCTCTACCCAGTTAGGCTAAAGAAACTCCAGCTCTACTCAGTTGCTTACCGCCTACTCAGAGGTGATCTGTGCCTGACGTATAAAGCCATGTCCAACCCAGAATGAATGGACATGCTCCACCTCAGGAAATCCAAATCCCTTAGAGCTACACGCTCCAGGGACTTAAACCTCAGCACAGAAATAAATAGGACATGCTGGAGGGACAGATTCATATCCCAGAGGCTCCCCTCACTCTGGAACAAAATCCTAATCCATGTTAGGCAGAGCCCCTCAATGACCCTCTTCAAGAGAAATCTTGACGAGTGGATGGGAGATCATAGGTTTACCCCTGGGATCTCTTCTGTGTCCCTACTAGACAGAGGCACAGTAAACTAACCTTAAAAGGGCTATCTTCTGTGACCTACTATACAGAGGCACAGTCAACTAATCTAAAAGGGTGGCAAAAGCCAAATACACTCTGGCTAGGCTTATAAATGCCCTAGGGCAGACAGGCTAGTATCAACCTATGAACAGAATGACGAAGAGCCAAATGGAAGCACTATGTAAGAAAATGCCACTATTGGTGGCTGTTGATGCAGAGAAAGTATTAGGTAGAGTCAGCTGGGATTTTAAGAGACGAGCAGTGGAAGTATTTGCATTCTGTAACAGAATATTATGGTTAATTAGGGGATATGTGAAGAGTCAGAGGCAAAAAGTAAGTGGAAAGTTTCCTCTCTAATAAGCTGTGTTTGAACACAGGAACAAGGCAGAGTTGTCTTCTTCATGACTGCATCTGTCTAAAGATACCCTGTATCTGGCAAGTAACCTCATGAGATGTCCTTCAAGTGCCAGGATCTGTGATGTTATAAGGGTCCCAAGGACCCTAACTCTCAACAAATATGAATGAAATGGTAGTGGAGAATGTGGGCATGAATTACTTGAAATATTGATCCCAGAGAGATATGCAGTGTCATGTCAGAACTTTCCAGGCATGTTTCAAATGCATGTTCATAGTTAATAGTCCATAGGCATGTACTGTGCTAATGAACACAAGGGCATTTTTAAGCCTATCCATGCATCCCAAATCTCTGACAAGTTCTGGTGTTATGGTACCCTTGATAAGTAAGCAGAGGCCTGGGAGAAGAACCATTTATAGGCTGCCTGTGTTCATTAGAGACATATGTGCCAAACCAGGGATGAACTTCGTTCCTCATCCAGTTCTCCAAGTTACACTTTAATTGGGTTAGGGAAGAACTCTGTTTCACATGGATGGGGAGCCTGTTCCAGAGAAGGGGTAGTCTCTGGGGTACATACCTGTCTGTCCAGCAGGTCCTATTTATATCACAGGCAAGATTTAAGTCTTTAGAATGTGTATTATGGTGCTGCTTGTTTTGTGGATATGCAGGAGGAACATCAGGGTGGGGTCTGACAATGCCTTGTACCCCAGGCATAGATCTCCCTTCAACAGCCTGTAGTAGACTGAATATAGGGATAGAGCCTTGAGGCAGTCTGCATGGGACATGTTACTTACACCCTGTATTCTTTTAGTGAGGAAGATCTGTGGATATTCCAGTTGTTAGATGTGCCTGGTTAGGTACATGCCAAAGGGGGCATTGTACTCAATGATATGTCTGATGAATGCTGAATAGAGTGGAACAATTACCTCCTTGGACCTACATGCCATACCTTTGTTTATAAGTTGTACAACAAAAGACAATTGTCTTGAGTTGAATCCTTCCTACACTGTGACTGATGCCTAGATACAAAGAAAAGATAATTGTCTTCAATAACTTGTTAAACAGTTGTTGTAATTCCTGTGGCATCCTGATGGATAAAGTGCTTGATAACCCAGCTTGGTAAGTATGGCCTGTATTTCTCATATCATGGCTTTCACATACTGGCTAAATACTTTGTTTCTTCCCCTGTGCCTTTTTTTTGGCAAAGTCCAGGTGATGGACGTTGTAGTGTAACTAATATGAGAGTCCCAAAACCCTATAGCAGAGTTTTATGCTGTTCATGTGACAACAATAGTGGTGTCTCCATATTTCTAAATGAACATATTGCTTCCAGGCTGAGGTGACTTTAATCTCCTTCCAGTAAACTGGCATATATATGTCTCCAATGTCTAAAAAAATTTCTAGACTTAAACAAAAAAATCCCTTGAGCAGCTGGTAAATAAACCCATTAGGGGGCACAACCACCTGATTCTTACAAATATGGCTACCTCTTGCACTACTCCTATAGTATCTTCTTCCCCACTAAAGTCTGACCATAAAAAATCTTACAGCAAACCCCACTGACTTTAAAGACTATAAACACTTGTGAGTGCACCTTCCCAGACCTTAATAAAGCAGAAGGACTGACCACGGAATTCTGTATCATTTAGGAAAATTCATAGAGTTAAATGTCCCTAGCAGAACTGAGCATCCTGGGAAATTCATAAATAGCCACCCTAGTAATTCATAATCACAAATAAATTATATAAAAAAAATTCCTTATATTATTTAGTAAATTCAAATCTCGTACTTTCAAGGATCATATCAAAAACATTCAAAAAAAAAAAAAAAAGAAACAAAACAACCCCCCCCCCCCCCCCAAAAAAAAAAAAAAAACTGAACACTATCAGACCCACTAAAAGACTCCTGGACTCTGAAGTCAAATGTAATTATAAATCCGTTGTCTTGTGTTAGAAAACTAAAAAAACAATACCTTACATACCTCAGAAATATTTGTAAACAAATTTAATGAAATTGTTGCCACAGAAGTACCTTTTCGAAGCCATGTAATATCTGAATCACTTACTCCCCCAATTATCTCTCAAGATAATTTACTGGAAGTTCTAACCAAAACCAAGAATACTTCCTCCTTGGGACCTAATAATATACCTGGTTGCTTAATTAATAGTGTTAAACATGCCCTTCCAGACACATTCCTCAAACTGTTTACCATAAGATTAGCTGGCAGTTTTGTCCTTGATGAGCAGCACTAAGTCCATAAAGGTGGCCTTACAACTGACCTGGGTAATTATAAAAGTATCAGCCTTTCAAGCCTCCTCTGCAAAGCCATGAAACATGTTATAACTGACTTCATAAAATGGGATATAAAAATGTCTTGTTAGAGTTGACCCCTAACAGTTTTTTTTGAAGGGTAGATCTCAACTGTTTCATCTTATAAATTTCTTTGAAAGGATATGGAGGCTGTAGATAGTGCTCATGTAGTGTGTACAATGTACCTTGACCTGGCTAAGACCATTGACAACATTTCCTGCACTGGCATTGTTCAAAAGCTAAATGCTTTAAGGATGCACCCATATTTGGTAAGATGGATAGCAAGCTGGCTGAAAGACAGATCCCACATGGTGCAAGTTGTCAGTGGTGTACCTCCGGGCGTAATGCTGGAAACTCTTCTTTTTTGGTATTTCTTTCATAGGCCTCTGGCTAATATAGTTTGTAGAAAGTTGCAAACTGGAGGTTGTTGTTAAATTATTTCATGAAACCCAAACCCTCCAGAATGAACTCACCCTAGAAAACTCTTTGTATATTAAAAATGTGTTGAAATTAAATGTTAAAAGCATAGTTTCATCACTTTTGGTAGACAATACTTCTCTCCATATTGTTTTGACAACATACCTCTACAAAACAAGGTAGTTAGGGACTTAGGTACTTGGGTTGATAGCTCCCTCTCCTTTAACCATCATGTAACAACAGTTGTCAGGAAATCATTTTATCTAACCCAGCCATTTGTCAAAAGAATATCATCATGGTCAAACGAGGTAATCACTCTCTTATACTCAGGCCAGTTATTGATTACAATGTCCCAAAGGATCCTAGCCAAAAAGATTACATGCTTAAAATTCTTAAGCTACCAAGAGAGTCTGGAAGCCCTGTCCCTTTATTCACGGTCTTATAGACCTTTGAGGAGAGATCTCTGCCTCACTTACCATGCCATTAAAGACCAATTTATCCTAGACCTCCTGTTTCTCCACAAGTCCATTATGTCTACAATACTAGAACCAGGGACCTACATCTTCATAAACAAGTAAATAAAACATGATGGGATAGAATTATAACCCAGTGCCTGTTAAGTGGTGCAACTTACTGTCTTTCTTTAAACATCCCATGCACCACTTTACTCATGTGGTAACTTTCACCTCAGCTGTGCACATGTTACAAAAACCTCTCCCCCTGTCAGTACCACTAATCAAGATAAAAGGACATGGAGCACCCACAACACCAGTTAGGCACAACACTAAATCTGTCCTCTTACCAAACCCTAACCCACAAACCCTTGCACATACACTCTACCCACTATAACACAGACTTGAACATTGTCAAAGCTACCACTTCTCCACTCAGACATTAATTTTCCTGCATACGCCTCCATAACTATACTATATGAAGTTTAAATTCAAGCAAATGTGATTGTCACAAATGTACAGTCATACATCTGTGTTGTTACTCAGTTTTTGTCACTCATTATTGTTTATCACATCTGCATTGTCTGTCGAATGACAACTAAATACGAATATATATATATATATATATATATATATATATATATATATGTGTGTGTGTGTGTGTATATATATATATATATATATATATTTATTTATGAAACCTTAAGACAACGTCCTATCTGCTTCATTTGGTGGCAGCTCAAGTGAATGTAAAAGATTAAAAGATTCCATGGCACCTATCGAAAGGCATAGGGGTCCTTTATTTAAACATTCACAATTATTTGCACTCATACCTATTTATATTATATATACAATTTTTTCATTATTTATAATATATACAATATTTACAAACCATCCGCGGTAGTGGTGCTGCGGTATGCTGCGGTAGCGTTGTTGCCTCACAGCAAGACGTTGTCCCGTTCGATTCTCAGCTAGAGCTGTGTGGAGGCATGCGTGAATGAGCATGCCTTCGTTGAAGGTTGTGCGTCAGGGCTGGTAACTCTGCACATAAAAATCCACTACCAAACATTAGCGGACCGGAGTTCCGCTGTGGTGACCCCTAACCGGGATAAGCCGAAAGACACAACAACAACAAACCATGTATCACATCCTCGTTTTACATTTCTTGCATATGTGTATATGTGTGTGTGTGTGTGTGTGTGTGTATATTTTATTATTATTATTGCTTTTTGGATCCCCACTCCACTTTCCACAACCAAAACCTTATTTTTCAATATCATTGCAAAGTCCCATTTTTCATTAAACATGATTTCTTTATCTCTCTGATTCCACATTAACCAAAATATACAAAATATTTTTTATCAATTCTTTCAGCTTCTTAATACCCAAACTTAATCATAGCCATGTTTAAAATTCTTACATCTTTAACTCCTTCCACAAAATTATTCTCTATAATCTTTTTCCATAAGATTTTAGATGTTTTACATTCTAGGAAAAACATGTTCACGTTTCAAAATCACCACAATATAAACAAATTCTGTCTTTTATACTTTTATAAGGCATATTTGCCTTTACCAGTAATTTTTGCATAGTCAACCTTCATAAAAAATCTCGACATTCTATTTCTCTTACATCTTTCTATTCTTGCAGTAATAGCATTTCTTTTCTCTGTACCTAATTCCTTCCAAGGATACATCCTATAATACTTTTCCATAATCTTATTATACCACTCTTTCTTTCATTTTCAATTTCTTTTACATTTATTTTCTGCTAGATTATTTTATCTTAATACCTCTCCATTTCTGTATTGCAACAAAACTGAAAAAAACATCATCAATTCCACTTTATATTTCAAAATTTATATTTTTGTTAATAAAGAAATCTCATTTTCCTTTAAACATTTCATTACTCTGTATAAGTTTAATGATGTCATATACACTATAGGATTTATTATCCCAAACCTCCTTTTTCTTTATTCAAATACATTACCCCACTTTTCATGGGGCTCAATCTCGACCCCAAAATAAATGAAAATTTTATATTATAAATTTATTTTTCTAAGTTCAATGGTTTACTATATTCCATTTAATATCATCACAACTAAAAACACCGTCTAAATATGTAATCATGGCTAACAGTACAGAATTAATTAAATAAACTTACTTTTTAAAAGAAAGCCTAAAAGACTTCCAAAACCCACATATATGTTTCATTTCCTCTACTTTCTCTTTCCAAATAGAATCTATAATTTCTTGTTTTCCAAAATTTATTCCAAGAATATTATTTTTTTTGTCATATTAAATTTAATTCAGCCAATCCTCCCCTAATTCCTAAACCTTGACTTTTATCTTTGTTTAATACAAACCCTGCAACCTGAAAGATTTCCTACATTTGTTTTATTGCAGCTTTCATACTTCATCTTTAGTAATAATGATAATATCATCAGCAAAATTTAATAAAATGGGCATTTTTATTACTTCATTTAAAATATAACTCATTTCATCCATTTCTCAATTCACATATGTGGATATTACATTCATTACTAGAACAAATAATATTCCATTCATTGGACACCCTTGTCTAATACGGTTTCCTAATTGTATATCTTTACTTAGCCATCCATTTATCATAACCTACACTATATTAAACTTATAAGCATACAAACTTTTTTAATCTTCTTACTTGTATTGTATACTTCAGCTATTTCCAATAGTATTGAATGATGAATCAAATCAAAGGCTTCATTTAAACCTCCTACCATCACTTTCGCCTTAACATTTCTCAGTAATATATGTTCCACTAATTCCCTAATTAATAATAATAAATTTTGAACCTTTTTACCTTTAACACCAAATACATTTTCATTTACAACGTCACCTGCTTTCTCTTCCATTCTTTTTTTTATAATTTTCATAAAAAATCTTATAATCTGTATTATTTAATACAATAGGTCTCCAGTTTTGTATCTCTCTCTCCTTACCTTTTTTCCATGTAAATGTACTAACACCCCTATTTAACTCCTTATACATAAAAACATTGTTTAACCATTCATTTTATACCTTTACTAACCATTTTTTTGCTCTGAAGTCAAATTTATATACATTTTATATTCTGCTCCAGCAGCTGAATCTAAGTTCATTCTTTTAACACCTGCTCTAATTTATCTATTTGTGTTTCCTTTTCTAAATCCTTATTATGCTTATTGGACAATGCACTTACCTTCCATCTCTTCCACATCATTAACTTCTTTTCTATAAATAATGTCATAATATGTTCTTTTACTATATTCATAATGTCATCCAGTGTATTATGTCTGCTGCATCTTTCATTTCTCTCATGACACTATTAATCTCTTTAATTATTTTACTTAAATATGGTGCTATTTCTTCTGTTTTCCTTGCAGAAAATATATCTGTTTATACAGTAAATGCTGTATTTTCTTCTTATTCAGTTCATATAATTCTTGTTCCTTGATAAAAAAGTTTTCATCATTCTTCTCAAAATAATCCATTGTATCATTATTCAACTTCTTATACATCTATATTTATATATATATATATATATATATATATATATATATATATATATATATATATATATATATCTTCCATATAAAAAAAATAAACAAGCCAAGAATAAAAGTAATGCCCAAAGCCACAGGACCCGGATCTCACAAATCTGATAAAACCACTTTGAGTAGGCGAATAACTTTATTTCACATGAAAATGATAAAAATGGATAAAACCAAGCGCTTTCGCTCGGTCAATACTGAGCTTCTTCATAGTGCAAAAATGTATATCTTCCATATCACATAGCATTTTTTGTATTTCACTTTAAAGTTTAACCACTGTTCTGATCATTCTTTATAAAATTCTCTCATCTCTGCATGTTCTTTCCATAATCTCATAACATCCTCTTTCACTTTTGCATCCATTTCACTTTATTCTTTTTTTTTATATTTCTTCTTTCAGCTTTTCCCGGTTAGGGGTCGCCACAGAGGATCACCTGTCCACTCATGATTGGCAGTGGAGTTTTATAGTGTCGAGTTGCCAGCCCGGTGTCCAATCCACCTACAGCATGTCTTTGGGATGTGGGAGGAAACTGGAGCACCCGGAGGAAACCCACGTGACCACAGGGAGGACATGCAGACTCCGCACAGAAGGCACCCCAGCCGAGGATCGAACCGGAGAACCTCTTGCTGTGAGGCGGCAACTCTAACCGCTGCACCACCAGAGCCACCCATTCTTTTTTTTTATATACTCAGCATTTATTTATATATTAATCCAAATTGCCCTATGATCTGAAAATCCTGTCAGTAACACCTTGCTCTATTATTACTAAACTTTCCACAACTAAAAATAATCTGTTTCACTTGTTTTATATCCTATTCTATATGTCCAAGTCTCTGAATTCCACTTTTTTAACTGTCCATATTTATAATGTCCCATACCAAACTAACATCATGTGCCTTTTTTCTCTGTTGTTTTAAATTACAGTTAAAATCATCTGCAATCATAATCTCCATATTAACAGGCACATATTGAATTATATTTTTAAGCATCTCTTCTTTCCTTTTTTGTTACATATGCATATATTGCAATAATTCTAATAACATGGTCTCTCCACCTTACATCAATAACAGGAACTCTTCTAGTTATAACAAACATAGTATCTAACACTTTAATTGTATCTTTCTATATGTATTCTTGAACAGGTCCCCTTCCAAAATGGCAAATCACATTTTTCCCCACCACACTTCAATTTGATATCGTTCTGAGACAAAAATATAATATCTTTTACAATAATGACATTTCTTGCTTGCTTTTTACACCACTCCAAAATTCCTATTTGTCTAATTTTTTAAAACTATTCACATTTAATGCTTGAACTTTACACGTGCTTCTACCTTAAACAAACTTTTTCAACCTTTCCCTTTCTTTTTTCTTTTTTAAATCCTTCTGTAATTTTCCTTTTCTTCTCCCGTACTCTTTTGCCAATTGAATTTCTTTTTTGCTTTACTATATTCCATTTAAAATCATCACTGTCACTCTAATTTTCCTCTTCCATTTTTTTCTGCATTAACCTCTTTCTGCACACTGACTTTTTGTACTACTAATTCTTTATTCATAGTCTGTATTTGTATCCCCCTTACTTCTTTTTGCTCAGCCAAATCTTTTTGATCCTTCTCTGTTGATACTTCCAAAACATCTGTTTCTCTCATTTCCCCTTTTTCTTTACATCCCCACAAATGACCTTTTTTTTATTACATTTATAGCATTTCATTTCACAATCCTTTGCATCATGTCCAATTTTCCCCACATGAAAATCATCTTCTTTTATTACAATTACCAGTTAAATGATTTTTTTACCACACAAAAGATATGTTTCAGGCTGTCTGCATGCCCCTATTTCCATCAACAGTTATAGCACTTGGAAAATGTACAACATTCTTACTTTCAATTTTCAAAATCACATTACAATCCCATGCCCCAGTCCATAAGCGACTATTGTCATACGCTTTTGACACATCTAACACATTTTTACATAACTTCAGTAAATGTCCTCTCAAAGTCCCTCTATCAATTTCCATCCTAAATTGTACATTGTTTTTTTTTCTTCATTTCTCTGTATGATGCTTTAAATACATATAAATTCCCTGATACATTATTTTTCTTTTTTTATATTCCTCCAAAAATGTCTCCATTATTTGACCAGTCTCAAATATAATGTCACAAAAAGCCTGTTTATTCATATGTATGAATGCTCTTACCTCACTTGCTTTGATCCCCAATGCTGACATGACTTCATCCCTTACCTTATATCTGTCCAGTTCAGAGTCCTCTTTTTTTTCAATATATACTGTAAAAGTTCTCTATTTTTTAACATCCATGACTACTACTTTTTTTGTTCCTTCTTTTTTTCAGCTCCCGACATCACCATCTATGCATAGGACTTACCTTTCACAACCATCTATTCCTCTTGTATCTTCTCCATAAGTTCTACCCAGGACACGTCTTTTCCACTGTCTGGCTCACTTTCATTTATTAAGTCCAATAATACATCATCCCGCAGCCCTCCTGATGGGGGGGCTGAAACAACATATTCTTGTACTGCCACATCATCTCTGAAGAGATTTTCCTGAAAGATGTCTTTCAAATCCATTACTGCTCCATTCCCCTTTTGAGAAAGCTTGACAGCTTTCTCTACACAATCATCAGCAAGTCATCAGCCTGCTGTTTCTTGACCCTTTATTCTGATACTGCCGCTGCCATAATATCCTCATAGAGGAATCACCACTTCTTTTGCTGAACATCGCTCTGTTCTCCTCATCCATCATATTCTTCCTGGTTTCTCTGCGCCGCCACTGCACCCTGGAACAGAAACCAGACATACCATACAAATATTTCATCCCTCTTCAAAAAAGAGTAGAGGTTCTTTTTTAAAGTTAATAATATACATTCTATATATTGTATATATATTATTTACAAATATGTACAATCATTTTTGTATTTTTCTTTATATTTTTAATTCCCCCACTGTTTTTCTATAACCAAAATCTTGTCTTTTTCAGAGTATCTGATAATGACCATTTTCCATTAAATCTTATTAACTTTAATCTCTCATTCCATATAATCCACATTATACAAAACAAATTTTCATCCCATTTATCCACCTCTTTTTGTTTTATGTTTTCATTATACCCATATTCTATCATATCCAAATTCACCTTTTAATCCCTTTATACATTCTTTTTCATATATTTGTTTCCATAATCGCTTCACTCTAGCACATTTCTTAAACACGTTTTGTAGTGTCCACCTCTCCACAATATAAACAAATTCTTTCCTCTATATTCTTGTATGGCATATTCACCTTTACCTGAAGCGTATTTATAAATAATATCCATGACAATCTGTACATTCACTATATTTTGAACATTTATTCATTCTTGCTTTAACCACTTTTTTTCTAAATGCTTCCATGGAAAAATATAATAAAACTTATTCATTATATTTTCATACCATACTTTTCTATTCTTTTCTATATTGTTTATATCAATTGTCAATAATATTTTTCTTGATATAATCTCATTTCTGTGTTCATCATAACTTTACTTCTTTTAAGATGTTCAAGTTTCTCCCAAATGTCTCTGTATTTTATTTTATTATATCTGCTATCAGTTTTCTTAGTTTTTCTTTCATCTAAGCCAGCATGTTGTACAAATTCAATGATTTTATATGTACAATTGAATTTATTAAACCCAGTCCTCCTCCTTTATTAGAAACTTAAAGAATTCCTCTTTTGATTGGGTTTAATCTTGAACCCCATTTACGTTTTCAAATTCAGTTGGCATCAAAAATACACTTGCTAAATAAGCTTCCTAATAATTAACTATAAAAATAACTATTGTCCTAATAATACTGAATTCAGCAAATAAACTTTCTTCCTGTATGTAAGTTTAAATGTTCGCCAGAACAAGCAAATATTTCTTATTTTAACATATTCTCTGTTGCTCATTACCAAACTTTAGCCCTTGAATTTCCATGTCTTTCTTGTTAAATTGAATACCTTCTCTTGTACCTGAAAAACCTAATCTTTACCTTTTTCCTCATTAATAGTTAAACACATTCAATTTCTTTTATAGTGTCATAGTAGCTGTTTTCATCCATTCTTCATTCTTAACCACTAATACTAAATCATCTGTAAATGAAAACATTAGTAGGATCTGTATTCCTTCTGTTGTACAATATCTAGCTTTCTTTAATGTTAAACTTACTTCATTTATTAATAATGCATTCATTAATAATGCAACCAGTATACTACTTACAGGACATCCTTGTTTTATGCCACTTTTTTATCTCTATTTTTTCACTTAAACAACCATTAACCACCAGTTTTACTTTATTTTTTATTATACACTGATCTTAGAACATTAATTATTTTACTTGTATTATTTCTTTCTGTGTTTCACTATATATAACCTTCCTCATCTCTTAATCCTCTTATCATTCTGTTATTTTCTTTAGCCATCTTACTTACCTAGGGCACTACTTCCTGTTTTCTGCCTTGTAAAAAATATCTTTGTTTAAACAACATCCTTCTAATCTTTTCTTGATTCATTTCATATGTTTTCTTTTTCTTTTCTATAAATCCTTTTTTTATTATTTATTATATCTCTAAAAATTTGATTACTAATATATTTGTATTTACAACTGTCTAGTTTTCCTTTTGTCCTTTGCCATTCCAAAAAGTTTTTTTTTTTATTTCTCTTTAAAAGCTACCCACCGGCTTGTCCAATTTTTGTAAAAAATCCTCATATTTATATGATCTACCCATAATTGTAACATTATTATTTTTATATCTTTAATTCTGCTTCATTTAATCTTTTAATGCTTCTACCTATTGTAATGTAGCCTTCCTTGTCTTGAACTTCTACCCAAATTGCTACATGATCTGAAAATCCTGTAATTTTTTAAACATTTGAAATATTTTCAAGCTGTCTTATAGTATAAAATAGTCCGTTTCTGTTTTTAAGTTGCCTCTTTTGTAAGTCCACTGCCTAGTATCCCATAAATACATTTTACCACTTTTTATTGCTTCCAAACTAAGTTTAACATCTGCTCCTTCTTTTTGCTTATGTCGTAAGTCATAATTAAAATCCCCTATTGTTATAATTTGCATGTTGACACTAACTTAATCAAGAATTTTCTTGACCATAATTTCTCTATTTTTTGTGTAACATATGCATATACTGCCACAACTCTGTATACTTGATTCTTCCATTTTATATCCACTATTAACACTCTTCCTAGAATTACTAATGTGAAATATAAAATTTTGCATTATCTTTACTTAGAAATGCTATTCCTGAACAGCTTTCTTTTTCTATATTCCATGTTACTTTTCCTTCCCTTAGTTTATTAACTTGTATTCTTTCTTCTTATGTCAAAATTCTTATACCTGTTAATATTATGATATCCATATCCAGAGCCTATATTAGAAGAAAGAAACATGTAAAACCTGAAGTCTGAAAACAGCAAAGTTACGGAACAGCGATTTTTTTTTCCCAGGGTAAAAAAAATTGCTGTTCCCAAAAAAAAGAAAAAAGAAAAAATTATAATGAGAAAATAAAGTGTGGGGCTGTGCCCCCGCACCCCCTGATGTGGGGGGTTGTGCCCCCACGCATCCCCTACTTAAATATATCAACTCCGAGATCACACCACAGTGGAGAAAACAGCAAAGTCCTGATAACGACCCAGCGATTTTTTTTCCCTGGGACAAAAATCTCTGTTCCGTAACTTCACTGTTTTCAGACTTCAGGTTTTACATGTTTACAAAAGAGTATTCGCTCTTTCATAGCTTCACTCCTCTAATATAGACCCCCATATCCAATAATCTATACCACTCTAATACCCCTAAACATCTTCGTACATTCTAGATACAGTTCATATTTAAACATGCGATTCTCGCTGTATAACAAATATTATGTTATTTTGTCATCCTTTTCTTTTCTTGTTTTCTCTTATTCCTGTATTTTGAAATTTATGATTTCTGTCTTTTACTCTTTTTCCAACAGAATTTCTTTTGCTTTTAATTTGTATTCATTTCTCTTCTCCTTCTTCAGTCAAATTACTCACGTCTTCTTTTTCTACTTCTTCCCTTATGTTTTCCTTTATTTTTACTGTAGTATCTTTCTCATCCTCCTTTTGTATTTTTTCTATATCATCTTCAGTTATACTCTTTCACTGTAGCTTCCTTTCTTTCCCGTGTATTCTTTTCTTTTACATCACAGTCCTTCCAAGAATGCCCTATCTTTTCATATTTAATACATGTCAGTTCACTTTTTTGCTTTGTGACCAACTTTACCACAAGTAAAACATTTTCTTTTATCACAATTATTAATTAAATGATTATTTTTGCCACAGAAAAAAAAAGAAGTTATGTACTCACCATAACGTTCCATGTTGATAGTCCATCTCACCCTTCATTTTTTTTGTATGGGTTCGGAGCCGATCCTCGGCTCCAACTCAGCTGATTTATATGCTCGAAGACTTCTGGTTGGCTTGTGGCTAAGCAGGTATCCCATAGTGCACCAGTACAAACCACAGATCTTGTTTGCTGCTCACTAGAAGAAATAATCATAACAGACAAACCAATACTAAAGGGTCTCCAACCAAAGATAATCAAAATATTAATAACTCCAGATTCTTCCAGGATGGGGGCAGGAGGGCGGGTTGGTAAAAATGAAGGGTGAGATGGACTACCAACATGGAACGTTATTGTGAGTACATAACGTCTTTATGTTGTGTAGTCCAATCTCACCTTCATTTTTACGTATGGGACAGCGTCCCTAGCGCCTTATTCTTGGGTGGCTCACTGGAAAATACTCCTGAGCACTGTGGAGCCAAAGGATGCTCTACCCCTGGAAGCTAAATCCAATTTGTAATGTGTAATAAAAGTGTGAGAGGTAGCCCACGTAGCTGCTGCACAAATATTATCAAGTGGGACCCTGGCTTGAAAGGCTGCAGAGGTAGACAGAGACCTGGTAGAATGAGCCTTGATCTTGAAGGGTAAAGGTCTGCCCTTCGAGCTGTAGACAAAGTCTGTGCAACTGGAAATCCAATTAGATAGTGTCACTTTAGAAACTGGTAAGCCCAATCTGGATTCAGAAAAGGAAATGAATAGTTGATCTGATTTCCTAAACTCCTTGGTCCGATGCAAATAAAAACGTAGTTGTCTATGAACGTATAGCTGATGAACCCGATATTCAGCTGCATTTACAGTGATTAAGGAAGAAAACTGGGAGTTCTATGGAATGATTTACGGTGGCGTGGGAACAAACTTTGGGGACAAAGAAGGGATTAGTATGCAGTGAGACCCTATCTTTATGAAAGATCAAATAAGGTGGCTTAACAGATAAGGCTTGTAACTCCGGTACCTATCTAGATGATGTGATAGCCACCAAAAACAAAGTCTTCCAAGACAAAAATTTCAATTAAGATGAGTGAAAAGGTTCAAACGGGGAAGATGTCAGTTTGGACAACACAAAATTTAAATCCCAAGAAGCCACAGGTTCTTGGAGTGGTGGCCTCAACAGAGTGGCTCCTTTCAAAAAGGTCTTGCATAGCTTATGAGACATTAAATTGGTATCTGGAAATCCTAAATGGAAATGAGAAATAGCCGCCAATTGAACTCTGATAGTGGCAGCGGCAGAGCCTTGCTGAAAAAGCTCGGAGAGAAATTCCAAAATCACAGGGATAGAAGCAGTGTAGGGATCTACATTCATTTTCTGTGCCCAAATAGAAAATCTTTTCCATTTACTGCCATATATAGTCTCCTAGTTGAAGGTTTATAGGAGGACATAAGGATATGTGATACTGAGGAAGATACATCATGAAGCCTGACTAGGGATGGAACTGGAGCAGCCACGCTGTCAATTTGAGGGTGTGGATTGATGGATGTAGCGAACCTGACATGTGAGTCAACAGATCTGGAGCTGGGTCCAGAATCCAAGGATCATCCAGGAGAAGAGGCTCGAGGAAGGGGAACCAAACCTGATGAGGCCAGCAAGGAGCAATGAGGATTAACTTGCATCCCAGCCGTCTGGCTTTCTGAATCACTTTGGAAATGAGAGGAAATGGAGGAAAAGTATACAGAAGACCCAGGGGCCAATTGTGAGCTAGAGTGTCTTCTGGGTGTCTCCCCCGGAAGGGGAATGAGGGAAAAATAGCTGCTGCACTTGGCATTGACTGGACTGGCAAAAAGGTCGCAGCAAGGCTGTCCCCATTTACGGAAAATCTGTTCCGCTGTTTCATGTTTCAGAGACCACTAGTGAGGCAGTAGGATTGCCCGGCTGAGCTTGTCGGCTATCACGTTGGTTGTTCCTGGAATGTGCATTGCAACCAGAAAGCGCTGGGAAGAAATTGCCCATTCCCAAACTCGCATGGCCTCTTGACAGAGTGGGTAAGATCTGGTACCGCCGTGTTTGTTGATATACCAAACTACCGACATGTTGTCTGATTGTATCGCAATAGTCCCTAGAGGAAGAAGGTCTTGAAGTGCTTGCAATGCCAGGAGCACCGCCCTCATCTCCAGAACAGTGATATGCAGGTGAACCTCGTGTTCTTGCCATGTGCCTTGGACAGTCCTGCCGAGATAATGCTCCCCCACCCGATCTGGGAGGCATCCGTGCTCACAGTGGCAACGGGTTGGGCAGGAACAAAGGGGGGGCCTGTCATCAACTGGTTGGGTGCTATCCACCAAAGGGAGGTCCTCCTTGCATGATTCCATCAGCAGAATAGGGTGATTCAGCGGAAAATATTGGAAGGACCATTGGGAAAACAGAAGCCACTGGAGAACTCTCATGTGCAACCTGGCTAATGGTACTAATAGGATGGTGGATGCCATATTCCCGAGGAGCTGAAGAACCCACTTTGCTTTGACCTTCCACAACGGGAGAAAACGTTGAATTTGAAAGATTAAATTTTGTGCCCTTTCGGCAGGAAGATGAGCTGTCATGTTCACTGTGTCTACCTCTGCGCCTATAAAATTCACAGATTGAGAGGGCAATAATGCAGATTTTTCCCAATTTATGGAGATCCCTAATTGAGCACAAAGTTGAATAGTGGCATCTCTGTTTTGGAGAAGTAGATGCCTGGTGGGGGCAGTCAGGAGCCAGTCCAAGTACGGAAAAACCTGGAATCCCTAACGTCTCAGGTGAGCTGTCACTACTGCCATGCATTTGGTGAACACCCTGGGGGCTGTGGTGAGACCAAAGGGCAGAGCATGAAACTGATAGTGACTGGCTCCCAGCCGGAAGCGTAGATGGCTCCTGGATGCCTTGAACATTTTTATATGGTATTAGGCATCCTGGAGATCTATTGAGCACATCCAGTAGTCTTTCCCTAACAAAGGGAATATCGACTGCAGTGTAACCATCCAAAACTTGTCCTTCCTCACAGATTTGTTTAATCTGCTGAGGTACAGTATTGGCCTCCAGTCTCCTGTTCGTTTTGGGACTAAAAAGGACCTGGAGTAAGTTCCGGATCCTATCTGGTCTGCTGGGATGGATTGGATGACTTTTTTTAAGAGCAACATGTTGATCTCCACAGTTGCCTGATCCCTGAGATTGGGTGGTACATCTATGATCTTCTTGAGAACAAACGGTGAAAGGGAAAAGGGTATGATATAGCTTCTGGTAACAACTCTTTGTACCCACTTGTCTTGGGTTATACTTAGCCAGGCTTCTGGATACAAAGAAATGCGATCCCCAACCGGCCCCAGAGAACCGCAGTCGGGCCCCATATCAGGAATGCTGATAAGGCTGTCCCCGAAAGGAATCATGACCTTGTTGGTATTGCGGACCGCTCCTGCCTCTAGGGTGACATCTCCCATTTCCTCCTCCTCCTCTGCCTCTGAAGGAGGGTTCACCCTGTGTCTCCATCTGGGACTTCTTGAACCACATTTTACTGCCCCTTTGACCTTTAGGGTATGGTCTAGAGGGAACAGTAAAACATACTCCCACGGCAGAGAGTGTCTTTCCTTCTTGCTCACACCGAGTGAGTGTGTCCTTCACCTTAGATCCAAACAATGAGGAACCATGAAATGGGGCGTTGGTGAAAGTGGACTTGAACAGTTCTGCAAAATTACACAAGCACATCCAGGAGTGACACCGTAGGGCAACTCCTGAACCCACTGCTCTACTCGCTCCATCAGCCGCATAACAAATAAGCTGCATGGAGGAGTTAACTATAGAATTTATGGTGGACAACTGAGCAGATATTTTGTCAGGGACTCCCTTAGTACATGTACTCTGTATAGAATCTCCTAACTCCTTGAGGAGATCCCTCTGCAATCTTGTGAAGTGAATGAGATAGTTCAATGATTGAAGAGTAAAAGCCACTGAACTGAAGACACGCTTACCATACCTGTCCATCTGTCGAGACTCCTTAGTTGGTGGATGGACAGAAGAAGAAGTCTCAGCAAGCTCCTTCTTAGTGTCCACCGCCACCACCATGGCATCTCCGGGGACACCTTTGGACAAAAATTCTTTATCTGGAGGGGCAGAAAGAAACTTGTTGGGTCTCCTAGGGGCTGGCTCCACGGCATTAGGAGTATCCCACACCTTTCGACTAACTAAATCCATCAGTTTGTCAAAAGGTGGAGACACCCAAGAGGCAGAAGGTTGAGACCCAAAAGCCTTCAGGTATATGACTGCTCATCAGAAGGGTTAACAGTGGGCCAGCCGCACCTCTGCTTAAGGATCTCCAGAATGTCCATGAAGGAGACATTATCAGAGGATGACTTGGGGTCCCTTCTTACTCCTCGAGGTCAATGTCAGATGTCAAAGACTCATCCTGGGAGTCAACATGCTTCCTCTTGCATGTCTTCTTCCTGGGGGGCTCCTTGGAAGGGCATTCCAAGGAGGCCAAGGAAGAGTGGGGGCCACCAACCCGGTGGCTCCTGAGGCTGAGGGTCTCCGCTGTCTCCGGAGAGAGTAGGGGCTGAGACCGAAGTAGGTGCTCTAGAGGGGAGAGTGCTTGTACCCTTGGTAGCAACTAGTGACTTGGACAGCACACTCCTCATCATCTCAAATGCCAACCTCTCTGGCTCCAAGGACCTCTCCAGCTCCTTAGAGACCGAGGATGCCATTGGCACCAGAGCTATCAGCTCCAAGATAGATGCAGGATCCGAACTCACCCTAGCCGAAGCGCTGAGAGGGTGACTTGGAACCGAAGACCGATTCCAACCTTCCCTGTCGGCACCGACCGGAGAGCTTCGGCCCCTGGACACAACAGACAACACCAAAAGTGTTGGAACAGAACTTGGCTCCGAAGCAACTGCAAGTGGAGCTAGAGCCGAATGTTCCACTAATGGCACCGAGCCCTCCGACTCCGATAAACCAGCTTGGCTCAGTGGAGGATTAACAGTCGGGGGTGTAAAGAGTTCCATAGGCTCCGGAACCGACTGGGTCAGAACCAACATCAATTTGGATAGAGCAGATGACTTCAGCAGTCTCAGGACCACCCTCTCCACAACTTCTTTCGAAAGGCTCCTGGAAGACCTGGAGGACATAGTCGGGGATCTTGATCTTGGAGGAATAGCAGGTTCCAAAAATTCAGTGGTCAGCTCCGACAAACTAGGATCCGACCCTGTCACCACAGTGCTGCTCTCAGCCAGCTCCGAAGGCAGTGGAGCTGATGAGGCCAATTTTGCCACTTTAGGAGGTGGCTCCGAGACACCAGCCAGTGCCGGAGAAGGTCTTTTCGAAGACTTAGACTTAGCAGATTTAGTGGACTTGGAAGAAGCGGAAGAGCTAGACAAGGCTTCCTCAAAGGAAGGCTTTAAAAGACCCTTTAGAATTAGCTTGTTCCTTCTCTCCTCTAACACTCTAGGGGAGAAGGCATGACAAAACAAGCAAGTCTCTTGCAAATGGATGGCCCCTAAGCAAGAGACACATAGACCATGACCATCCGTCAATGACATTTTTTGGGAGCACTTCATGCATTTCTTGAAGCTCAAAGGCGTGTGCTCCTTAACCTCTTTAGACATAACACACAGATGAAAGGAGAAGAGAAGTAAAAGGGAGGACTAGGTCCTCTAACTTAAACGGGCCTAGCCCTGAAGGAGGAAGAAACACCACGAGGACTAGGTCCTCTAACTAAAACGGCCTAGTCCAGAAAGGAAAGGGACAACTAGGTCTTCTAACTTAAATAGACCAGCCAAAATTCACACATACAGAAAACTCACACAGAAAACCCTTAATCTGCTAAGGATTAACAGACGAAGCTGAAACTGGAGTTTTGAATGACAAACTCCACCACCATAAAAAATCAACACCAGCGGATAACCGTCAAAAACCAAACTGCTCTACAAAACTGTAGACTGGAAAAACGCTAGCGTTGTCAAGCTATCTGCACTAACGATAAGTATAAAACTGGTACACAGGATACTACAAAGCACATTAACAGGGCCAAGGTCAGTGCTTGCACCAAGGGGTGCAAAGGAGCTAATTACCTATAGAAGTAGTAAACCTACACTAACAAATACTAATGCAACAACAATTGTACTACACTAATTATAACTTTGAACAAGATTTTAAGCAATGTAAACAAGAAAAAAGTTAACACTTAGCCAGAGCCAAGAGAAGCACAACTGAACTCGTAGACGCGGCAAACGAGATCTGGAGTTTGTACTGGTGCACTATGGGATACCTGCTTAGCCACGAGCCAACCAGAAGTCTTCGAGCCGAGTCAGAGCTGATTATCGGCTCTGAACCCATACGTAAAAATGAAGGTGAGATTGGACTACACAACATCATATCTTTGTTTGTTTCCAGTATTTCATCAAACCTGTTTCCTTCCACATTGACTACATTAGGCCCATGTATTATTTTTTGATTTTTCATTTGCATTATCACTCCACTTTCTCATCCGCCAGTCCATGAACCTATGTTGTCATAAATCTTCATACCATCCATTACTTTTCTACACACAGTTTTTAAATAGTCTCCTAAGCTGTCTGTTTCAACTTCTGTATGAAATTGCATATACATTCTATTTTTGCTTCACTGTTAAATGCCTATATCACACATATGTTCCATGGATTATCTTTCTTTTTTCTTTCATATTGCTGTAAAAACTTCCCCATGTATTAAGCTTCCTCTAAAAAAAATGCCACAGAAAGTCCTTATTAATACAAATAAATGTTCTTACCTCTCTGGGTTCAATACCCAGTGGTGATATGACCCTATCCCACATTTCATACCTGTCTAGTTCTTTTTCTGTCTTACTACTTATTCTCACATGATGTTTTCTTCTCACTTCCAGTTTCTTTTCATCCTTTTTTTCTCTTTCTTTTCATTGTTTGCGCTTATGATTTCTTTTTTTTTTCTGACCTTATTTCTTGTACTTCCTTCTCCTGTTTTCTGTCCATTATTTCTCCCCATAACGCTGCTTTTTCACTTTCTGGCTCACTTTGTTCTATTAAATCATTTAAATATATATCCCACAACCCTCCCGACTGGAGGGTTGTAACGATGCATTCCCCCTGTAACTCTCCTTCACCCTCAAACAACTTTTGCTGGAATAACCTCTTGGTATCACTCTCCTTCTCCTGAAATCTCATACCCTTCTTCTTCTGCTCCTCTACTGTCAAGATCTCCTTTACCATAAATAACCTGTCTTGTGAAGGTTTGATTGCCTTCACCATCACTTCTCCTCCTTTCCATCTGTGTGCACTGTCATTCTCACTAACTTCCACCATACTGCTGCTCTGCTTCTCAGACCCTCCATCGCACCCGGACCAGAAGCAGAAAGCGTAACTGCAAATTGCGTCCCCATACGCTAAACAAATAGGGGAATTTCCCATTACCTTGGCCAAAATCCCCTAGTCATATAAATATCACCTTTGTTTTCTCCTGCAAAGAGGTCACTAGCCTAGTGGGACTAACCTGGTCAACAAAGGATAAATAAAATAACTATGTATAGATAGATTGATAGATATATCAAGCAACTGAAAAACGAAAATGAACAGTATCTTTTTTCAACTGTTGAACCCAAACAAACAATTACTTCACATCACATTTGTCTGAATAGTGGTAATTGTCACTCTGCCAGCCCAGCTATCTGGAATTTTGTAAATAATTCTTTGTCATTTGTGAATACTGATATGATTTATACAGCGCTGTATGTTATGTGTATATTAAACTACTGGTGCAGAAGTGTGTGTTGAACAGGGTTTGTACAGTACTGAGCTTTAAGAATGTAACCACAGCATGCCCTGCTGACTTAGAACAGAAATGCATATAAACTATATACCTGTGCAAATGTATGTTTTAAAAGTAGAAACTGGAACATACAGAGTTAACTTGCAAAACTTCAAGAAAATAAGTTGAAATTAAAATGTTTTACAATTGTGCTATACAAGTTAGTTTCAGTGCAGCAAGGAGACAGGATGTCTAGAACTAGGATGCCTTCTGCATTGTTTTGTAAGTGGTTTATTGTTTTATGTCCTGTAGCAGGTGCAAACATCTGAAGGCTGTGTATTATCACAGAGAGCTGCTAAATTCTGTTAGTCTCTGATAAAAGGTATTTAGCTTAGAGACTGAAGTCAGGTGACAAAAAGTGATGTCATCCAAGCTAACCCAGTAGTAATATTTGATATTAATTTGAGAACTCACTTAGAGAGAGACTGTGCATTTTGTATTTTGTCTTGGACCTCACAAGAACATCCACTCATCATCAACATCTGCACTTGCCTTGCTAATAGTAAGTAACTAGAATACAGTAATTTCTTTTAGATATAGTTAGGAATATAGTAAAGATTAGTTTAGATGTTTTCTGTATTTATTTGAGACTGTCCTGCAATGTTGGTTTAAAATATTCCCTGTGATTTTCAACTCAGAAGTAGCTCTGTTTGTTTCTGAGTACTGTCTTGTTTTTTTATTAATTATTATTAAATATATTTAAACCTATCTTTGTAGCTGATATTGTGAGACCTATTTAAGCTCTTAGCGTACTTACATATGTATTTGGTGATACTGTACAGACTGCTCCTAATAGCCTGGCGCTTGGTCAAAACTAGTATTTGGATTATTAATAACATTACACAGTAGGATTGGACACTTTGTTAAGGGCCTAGAATAGTTGAGTGGTTGGTGGCAGTGATAACCACCTTATAGTCTGGGCAGGAGGAAGCATTGCTAGTAAACCTGTGCCAGCCTTTCCCAGGTGTGTGTGTTTGTATATAAATCAAATCTCAAAGTGTGTATGTGTGTTTGTATATAAATTAAATTTCAAAGTATGTGTGTGTGTGTGTGTGTGTGTGTGTGTGTGTGTGTGTGTGTGTGTGTGTGTGTGTGTGTGTGTGTGTGTGTGTGTGTGTGTGTGTGTGTGTGTGTGTGTGTGTGTGTGTGTGTGTGTGTGTGTAAATCAATCTTAAAGTGTGTATATGTCAGCTACTTGGCCAAAGACACGAAGCACTGGTTGGACAGAGAGAGTCTTGGAGGTTTTGGCTTGACCAGTCAGCTGAGATCTGAACCTTATAGCTGTGCTAGTGGGGAGTCTGATTGGGGATCTGGAGAAAGAGGGAGAAACCACCCCCACTCTGACTGTGTTCTCTATGTGCTCTTAAGAGAAATTGTACTTTACTGTGTGTGTGTACTTGTCATCCTCCCAGTGTGTAGATCCCTTAGCTGTTGACAGTGGTGAGGATTGAGACTTCTTGATTACTGGGCCAGCACAGGGGAGTCACAGTAATGTTAGGAAAATAAGTTTTTGTAAGTAAAGGTGTAGGTGTAGGGTTAAGGTAAGGGGCAGGGTTATAACCCTCAACTTTCTATTAGACATGCTTTAGGCACTCACAGCCTGGATACTCTCATTCTCTTATAACTTGTTGAATAAACTTCAAAGCCATGGGGAGCAAGAGGCAGTCTCTGCACTCAGTGGACAGAAGACTGTTTAACTAATAATGAATGGGATATCACCCGTCACAAGATACACACACCCGTGTACCTCTCAATAATTTGGATGGCTGTCATATCCTGAATGGCACATCTTAAATAAGTGGAAAGCAACCAAAACACCCAGTCAAAATCCACAAAAGCAGAGGGAAATATATGCAAAACCACACAGTAGTAGTCCAACCAGGAACCAAACGGGAGAATAAAGAACTATGAGGCAGCAATACTAACTACTGTTTCATTATGCCGTCCAGTTCACACATCTACATTATATTTTATCTTACATTTTTGTAAGTTGCACACTTAAATCTAAGGACTGGGCTTGCAGACTTCCATCATTGCTATTTACACATTTCTGCACTGGTTCTAATTCCTGATGTTGTAAGGTAAGCTAGCATCAGTGCTATGCTAGCTTATATGCTCTTCAAAGCTGCATTAATTTTACTTATGGAATCCTGTTTGTTGTTCATCTTATTTGCCTTAACAAGGATGCTGTTTATTAGGTTCATAGGTTCATACTAGGCTATCTGCCCTAGGGCATTTATAAGCCTAGCCAGAGTGTGTTTGGCTTTCACCACCCATTTTAAATTAATTTTGCTATGCCCTTTTTCGAGGTTAGTATAATGTGCCTCTGTCTAACAGTGACACAGAAGTGATACCCGGGGTAAACCTATGATCTCCCATCCACTCATCAAGATTCCTCTTGAAGAGAGTCAATGAGGGACTCTGCCTAACCTGGACTGGGATTTTATTCCAGAGTGAAGGGAGCCTCTGGGTTATGAATCTGTCCCTCCAGCATGTCCTATTTATTTCAGTGCTGAGGTTCAAGTCTTTCGAGCGTGTAGCTCGATGGGATTTGGATTTTCTGAGGTGCAGCATGTCCATTAATTCCGGGTTGGACATGGCTTTATACGTCAGGCACAGATCGCCTCTGAGCAGGCGGTATGTCACTGAGTAGAGCTGGAGTTTCTTTAACCGGGCAGCATATGGCATCTGTTTGAGCCCTTTGATCCTCTTGGTGAGGTACTTTTGGAGTCTTTCCAGTTGCTGCAGGTGTCTGGTAAGGTACATCCCAAAAGGGCATTGTACTCAATTATGGGCCTGATGAGGGATGAGTAAAGAGGCACGATGACCTCCCCTGATCTAGATGTGAATCCCTTCATGATTAGGTGGGCTATATAAAATGTCTTTCTAACCACTTTGGCCACGTGGTTGTCAAATGAGAGATTGCTATCAACTTGGGTCCCCAGGTCCCTAAATACTTCTTCTGTACTTAATGGATTACCACCTATGTGGTAATTTGTGGGCACTTTGTTTTTGCCAAAGGGGATGACTATACACTTTTTAGCATTTAGCTTGAGGCCATGGCTCTGGCACCAGTTGTCTGTTTCTATGAGGCCCTTTTGGAGGATGCTTGTGTCGGCTGGAGAGTCGATTATGGTGCCCAGTTTGCAGTCATCTCCGAACTTGGTCAGCCACAGTCCTTCCGTGTTGGCCTGTACCTCCGAGAAATATATACCGAACAAGAGAGATCCCAGGACTGAGCCTTGTGGGATGCCACTTGTAACTTGTTTGGAGTCTGACATGGCTCCAGCAATTCTAACCATGTGGGTTCTGTCCTTGAGCCAGTTTGCAACCCATCTAGTGACATAGGGGTTTATATTTAAGCTGGTGAGCTTATCTATAATGCCCGAGTGGGGTATTGTATCGAAGGCTTTTGCGAGGTCCAGGTAGGCTGTGTGGACCACCTCCCCTCGTCAATGGCCTTGGTGACTGTTTCAAAGAAATCGACCAGGTTTAAGAGGCAGGATCTGACCTTAACAAAGCCGAACTGGGTAGGATCCAGTGTCTGTAGGTCCCCAATATCTTTATTTATGAGGTCCATGATGATCCTTTCCATAGCTTTGCAGACCAAGCTAGTCAGGCTTATGGGGCGATAGTTTCCAGGATCCGTTGAGACACCACCTTTGTGGAGAGGGACCACTGTTGCTGTACGCCACTCTTTGGGTACATATCCTGTAGTAAGGCTGAGACTGAACAGTAGTTTTATGTTTGGGTTTAGCTCTTCTTGGAGTTCATGTAGGACGCAGCCTGGGACACTGTCTGGTCCCATTGATGCTGTTTTTTTTTGCTTTAGAGAGGGCGGCTCTTACCTGAGCATCTGAGATGTCAGGGGGGGCAGCACTCTGCTGGGATAGATATTTGCCCTTTTGGTGGGGAGGGGGGGGGAGTTTACGCTGAACCTGTCAGCTAGGGATGTTGGCAATGTCTGTGGGTTCAATGTATTTTTTGTCATTTTGGACTAATTCTGAGCATATCTGGGAATTCCCACCCAGGTTCCTAACATAACTAAAGAAAGCCTTGTGATTATTCTTAGTGTCCTGTGCAATTTTTCTCTCGAAGCTGGCCTTAGACGATTTTATGAGTGCCCGTAGTTTTTTGCTAATACTGATCAGAGATGCCCTCCCTTTTTGGGATTTTGCTCTATCATGTAGTAGCTTCCTCCTTCTATTGTATACTTTGTTTATGGTTGGGGTCCACCAGACAGGACGTCCGCCTTTGGAGGATTGGGTCTTGGTTTTATTTGGGATTGCATGATCCATGCATTCCTGAAGGTGTTCATAGAATGCGTTTATAAAGGATTCTGCGGTCTGGGCCATATTTTCCACAGGCTCGGGGGCTTTGAAGGATTCCACCTCGGTTTTGAGGAGTGGGAAATTTGCTTTAGAGAAGTTTTTCACTGTGGTTTTCTGGGCAGGGGGTGGGGTCGGGATGTGACTATCCAGTGAGATTAGTTTATGGTCTGATCTTACCAGTGAGGGATACACTTCTGGTCTGGAGCATAGAGTCCCCATGTTGATGATGATCAGGTCCAGTATGTTTTCCCCTCTTGTGGGAGTGGTAACAAGTTGTTCCATAGCATTTGAGTTTATAAATTCTAGGAACCTTTGGGCTAGGGTGTTGGAGCTAGAGTAATGCTCCCAGTCTATGTTTGGGTAGTTGAAGTCGCCCAATATAATGGTGTTTGGAGAGACCTTCATATTTTCCAGTGTTCTCAGGAAGGCCGAGTGGGGTTCCTGGGTTTGGGAGGGTGGTCTGTAGCAGGCTATAAACTGGAAGGCAGTTTTACCCACTGTTAGTTGCACATGGATAGTCTCTGATGCTTCGTGCTGTGCCACCAACCTGGAGGTGTGGGTATCTTTGACGAATATTGATACTCCCCCTCCTTTTGTGGTTTGGTCCAAGTTTTGGGGCCGAAAAGCATGGTATGAGGTATAACCTGGTAGTGCTGGGGTGCTCTCAGGAGCCTTGAACCAGGTTTCTGTTACTGCACAGATATCGATATTCTCCATGCTAAGGAGAGTTTTGAGTGCTTGCGTCTTGAGGTTTAGTCTTCTGGCGTTGAGTAGCATTACTCTTAGTTTCTTATCCCTTGTGATACCTATGGAGGTGGGTTTGTCTTTTGAGCCTTGCCTAAAAAAGGCACTATGGGGGAAGCAAGAGCCTTTGCCAATATCCGAAACCCCAGGGGTGACAGGTGCAAGCCGTCCCTAGCGAAGCATCGTGGCTTGTCGAGCATGTCATCCCAGGCTGACAGGCATTGGATCCCCTTTGAATGACACCAATACTTAAGCCAATTGTTGAAATTGATCATCTTGTCTTCATATTGTGGCATCATTCTTAG
The DNA here is from genome assembly GCF_019279795.1 of Protopterus annectens. Lineage (NCBI taxonomy): Eukaryota > Metazoa > Chordata > Ceratodontiformes > Protopteridae > Protopterus > Protopterus annectens. The sequence continues at coordinate 805,557,426 of NC_056737.1, read as the reverse complement.
TGAGGGTAAGATGCTACTCAAGGTCAGGGTCATACCAGCCTGGGCTACATGCTCAGAGAGCTCCTCTATGTCTCTTTTCATGTAGTCCAGGGAGGTACATCTCAGGTCATTCACACCAGCAAGGACAATGACCGAGTCATATTTGTACTTGCCTTCGAGTGACCTGAGTGCTTGTGTTATGTGGCGGATCCTAGCGCCAGACAGGCAGCTCACCGTGACCTTCTCCTTGTTCAGCCTGGTGAGCGGGACGTCAGTGTGCCTGACGATAGAGTCACCTATTACAAGTGTATCAGGTGTGTTGTTTAGCCTTAAGGGCTGTGATTGTTCGGCACACTGACTTTGTAAGCTATGTGTTGCACGTGTTTTGTTTTGGGGTAGCGGTTGCTTGGGTGTCTGCTTTGGAGGTCTCTGCTGCTTAGGCAGATTTTTATTTAGAGCCTCCGAGTATGTTTTTGTGTGTTTATGTGTTTGGTTTGCTGTCGTGGTAGGTCTATGTGAGACTGGAATTGTAGTGAGTGTGGTTTCCTTCTCCTCCTGACTGGTTACGCCAATACTGAGTTGAGAGAGCTTAGCCTCCAGTTTGGCTGTATGGTTGCATCTCTCACATGTGTTGGAATTTGTTGGGAGGAGGAGAGGGTTGCCTGTGTACATGAGGCAGTTGTAACATTGCCTCAAGATTCCCAGATTCACCAGCTGGACCAGAGAGGAGATTGACAACTGACCTTTGGACATGCTAGAATAGTATTGGGAATTCCTTTATAATTGAAAAAAGGGCCAATGGGGAACAAGGTACTCAAGGGAGTTTGTGAGGGTGTAGTGCTTTTAATTTTTAGTGCTGACTTATATAATTGCTTTAGTGAGCAAGTGCCAGGTAACTTAAATGCAATGTGTTACAGGTAACTTAAATGCAAAAGCGACAAACAGTAACTTTCTTTCAAGTGAAACAAGGAAATAAGTACAGTAAGCAATGCAGATATCACTAGGGATCCACAGAAGCTGAAAAGCCGCTTTTAGGTGGAATTAGCGTTTCAGGAAATAACAAGCAAACAAACAACAAGCATACAAACAAAGCTAGATTCAGCAGGCCTGGATCTAGTCTATGCTATAGCAAACAAGGTGTACCAATTTCAGTAAGAAACAGTTCAAATATGCAGGCACTATAAGCCTTTAACCAGAAATTCCCAGCTCAGAAGGGCAGAGTCCAGCCTCTCCTCCCACAAGAGTGCAGACCACGAACTTTCTTAATGTAAAATAACTGGCCTGAAGCCCAAGTGCTTAAACCAGAACTAATACACTTTTAGAATAACAGACACTGAGCCCTCAATCAGCAGTTCCCAACTTAGAAGGATGTAAGCTACCTGTCCTGCCACCACAGTGCAGGCCACAAACCTTCCTAATGTAAAACAACTGGTCTGAAGCCTAAGTGCTTAATCCAAAAGACTTAGAATGATAGCTACACTTTAATCAAGTTACTACCAAGCAGTAATAAATACAATTGAATACTTTAAAGAATGCCTGGATTAGTGCTCAAGTTATACAAACAAAGCTAGATTCAGCAGGCCTGGATCTAGTCTATGCTACAGCAAACAAGGTGTACCAATTTCAGTAAGAAGCAGTTCAAATATGCAGGCACTATAAGCCTATTGAACTAATGCTTATTTATTATATCATTTTATTTATTTTTTTAGTTTAATTTTGAGTTTGTTTAATTTGTAAACCCATAGTACATTTGGAAATGCCTGCATCTTTATTTACCAGTGAAACTGTTCAGTATGATACTAAAAGCTAACTTTATTTTCACCCCAGGAGCATTTAATGTAGTGTAGATATTGTCCCTTAAGAAAGACCTTAGCTGTTTTGTTAGACATATTGCATGTGGCTCATCTAATTGATGATGTACCAACCCCTGCTAGATCACATACTAATGACAGACCCCTCACTGAATTTTGTGATTTTTATAAGTAGTGGCATCACACTCACTACAGCTGCTGATATCTCTGTAATGTCATGTGATCTGACTCAGCAGAATTCGAGCTGCTTCCTTCTCCGAGCTGAATGACTTCATACTGCATTTGCAGAGAAGTGAGAACATTAAGAGCATTTATATGTTTAACTAACACCAGTACAGATTCTGGTTGCTGATGCTGGTGCCTTTGTAGAAATTATGCAATACTGTACAGAATTTCCTGCTACACAAGTATTACTTTCATCTAAAATTTAATTTCCCTTTTAATCTTTGCAAAATAATTTTCATGGTCTTCAGATCTGTTATTTGATGAAAATTTAAAAACTGCCGTCTTATTTCACTAACATCTCTTTAAAAATAAGTAGCCCATTGGCTGATCCTTTTGTAAAACAAATGTTTCAGTTATGATCTTATTGTTTCATATTCTGTACTTCACATAGAAGACCACCAGTACGTGTTGCACCACAGTCTGCTTCTTTTATTACTTATAGATTACTACTACGTAAAAAATATACTTTGTCTTCCCTTGCAGATTTTGCTTGTTTTATCTTACTAAATTATTTCCCAACAAAAAAGCTGACACCACGTTAATTATTTCCCTATAAGAGGTCATCATCAGTAATTTTTTATTATAATTACGATCCTTCTGTTCACTCTGCATGCCCTCCCCGCGGTCGAGTGGCCGCCGAAAGACATGCGTGAATGGGTGTGCCTTCGCTGAAGGTTGGGCGTCAGGCTGGCAACTCGGCACCATAAAAAATCTACTGCCAATCATTAGCGGACCGGAGTTCCGCTGTGGCGACCCCTAACCGGGAAAAGCCGAAAGACCAACAACAACAACTATCCTTCTGTTCACTATTTTTTCACTTTCCTCAAATAGATATACCTCATATATTTTGTCCTGTATATAACACCCATGTAACCTTTTAATAACTATAAATATCTTTCTAAGTAATCACATATCCTTTCTTAATATCCTGCCAATACCTTAATCAACTCATTTCTTTCTTTTTCTTCTCTAACCTAGCCTACACCTTTTAAAAATATTCTGCATTACTAATTTGTTGCTTGATTTCTAAGCAGCCACCTTAAGTCTTTATAAAGTTTTTCCAGTAAAAGAATCTTGAGCTTTGTAATTCCATTATAGTTAACCTGCCTTTAGTATATTCCCTAAGATTTTTTAATAGCACACTGTGACCATTCATTAGTTCAGGCCCACATGCCTGTACTCCGCTCCACATTTTCCTTTTTTCAGATAAACAAATTACTGCTCAGCACTCTGATTAGTGAAACCAGTTACAGAAGCCTCTGAATTATTACACAACCACTGTTACTGCTAAAGAATATAGTCAACTGCATTTCCAGGAAATTCTGGTTCATATGGAACAGTACCTTCTTTTGCTGTCAGTAAATTAAAATGTTAACAACTTCTGTAGCCTGTTTTATTTACAGATGTCTGCCCTTCTTCTTAGCCAGTTCACAGTTTAAACCTCTACTCCATACTGAAGGGGCATTAAAAAAAGTCTCCTCTTGTGTCCACGGTTGTTTTGTCTTTGCTTCCCTGCATAGCATGAATTCCCATAACACCAATAACATTACATCATTCCTTTACTATATGTATTAGTAATGCCCTTTTTTCCTTGGTTATGCTTTCCTAATACTCTTTCATTATTCTCATTAGCACACACTACCATAGTATCTTTACCAAACTCCTCCTTTGAACCTTTTAAACTATTTTTTTATCTTCACATCGTCTGAACTTAAAATAACACAACCAAACTCGTAGATCAAGCATATGTGATAATTTCTTCACTTTTCTTTCTTTCAAACTCTTCCCTTCATAGAGTAAGTCACATTTCTGATATCCCTCCTTTTTTCCTCTTCCACACCATGCCTCTGTAGAATGTTTCTTCACTCACTTTTTTATTAATTTTCCCCACTTTTTAGCTTTCTGTACTGTGAAACAATTGCTGGTTGTCATTCCTTTTAATTGAATATATGAGACTGTAACTGTATTTTAATATATTGTCCCACAAACTATGTATCTTGTAAATATTTAATACCACTTTAAAAAAAATGTACCACATTCTTTCTCTCACTTGTTACATCCTATTTGTTTTCATGCTTTTCTAGAAGTATTTGTCTTCTTTGTTCTTATTTGTTGATGCCTGTGCTGTTTCTTTTGTGGACAATGCCAACACCTTTCTTAGAGTATGTTCCCCAGCATTGTGTATGCCATCTTTAGTTTTCTGACATCCAGCTTCTGATATCACCTTTCTTGTTGACCGTGCATTTACTTTTTCTGTTTCTGTTCCATTTGTACTGTTTCGTAGATAGATCCTGCACTTTGCTATTCATTATCTCCTCTGGTATTTCACAGCACAACAGTAATTGTGGAGACATAACAGCTTGTGCAGCAGAATTAATGACGTCCCCTCTGCAAACCACACCTCCTCATTTTGCAAACTGTCTCCTACTTCCATCATGGCAAAGTCCATCGCTTGTGCTTACACACACACCACTTTACATGTCTAATTCATCACTCTACAGAACTAACATCTGTGAAGAACTCTGGAATTTCCCTAGCATCTTGACCATATCACCCTTAGTCAGTATAAATTATCACTTAGGTCTCATACGAAAACAGGCATTAAGACTTTGGGACTAACTCAGCCACCAAAAGTAAATTCTACAAGTAAATGTTCACCAGATAAAACACAAAGGGCTAGATTCCAGAAGAGTTGCTCTCAATGTAAGTCTGCCCTGATTCTGAAAGACTTACTCAAAGTGTAAGTGACTTACTTCGGTGTAAGGTCTAATTATAAATAGGCGTACTATGAAGAGTAAATTCTCAGTGTAAGTGGTCACTTACACTGAGAGCAGGTCTTTTGGAATTGGGGCCAAAGTCATAAGTTAAAAATATGTATTAATAATATTAATTATTATTAATATTCATTAGTTATGCTTTCAGGCAAAGCTTCATATTTAAATCTGAAGTGTCATTGTTCACTTCTATCATGAATGCGTGTTGTTGTTGTTTGTCTTTCGTTTTTTTCCCGGTAAGGGGTCGCCACAGCGGAACTCCGGTCCACTAATGATTGGCAGTACATTTTTACAAAACGCTGAAGTGCCAGCCCGACGCCCAACCTTCAACGAAGACACGCCCATTTACGCACGCACGTCTTTCAAACGCTACCCAACCACGGGAAGGACATGCAGACTCCACACAGAAGGCACTCCCAAACCAAGCTGCGAGTCGAACGGGAGAACCTCTTGCTGTGAGGTAACAACGCTACCGCCGCGGCAGACTCTATCATGAATGTATGTAAGTTAAAAAATAGGCACTGTTCTTAGCAGTACAGGGTGGGAGAGACTCTAATCACCTCGGCATCAGAAAAGAAAGCTCATGTTTCATTGCATACACATTATGTGACGTGATTTATTGTTTTTTTAAATAATTTTGAGATAGAAATATGCAAATGATGTGAGGCACCCTAGATAGCATGTTGCAAAGGTTGCATAAAAATGTTATTCTTTTTAAAGCTGCAAGCAGGTGTTCACAAGGTTAAATAGAAACTCATGACTATGACAGTAAATAAATACCTTGGGACAACAATTTTCAGAATATACTGATTTATCTGCATCATGAAGTCTTCTTCTTCTTCTTTCGGCTCCTCCCATTAGGGGTCACCACAGCAGATCAGCTGTTTCCATTTCTTCCTGTCCTCTGCATCTTGCTCTGTCACACCAACCACCTGCATGTCCTCTCTCACCACATCCATAAACCTTATCTTAGTCCTCCCTCTTTTCCTGTTACCTGGTAGCTTCATCCTTAGCATATTTTTCCCAATATACTCTGCATCCATACTCAGCACATGTCCAAACCAATGTAATCCTGCCTCTCTGGCTTTGTCTCCAAACCTTCCAACCTGGGCTGACCCTTTAATATACTTATTCCTAATCCTGTCCATCCCCGTCACAACCAGTGCAAATCTTAACATCTTCAACTCTGCCACGTCAAGCTCTGACTCCTGCCTTTTTGTCAATGCCACTGTCTCCAACCCATATAACATAGCTGGTCTCACTACCCTCTTGTAGACCTTCCCTTTCACTCTTACTGGTACTCGTCTGTCACAAATCACTCCTGACACTCTTCTCCACCCACTCCATCCTACCTGTACTCTCTTCCTCACCTCTCTTCCACACTCACCATTACTCTGAACTGTTGATCCCAAGTACTTAAACTCATCCACCTTCGCCACCACTACTCCCTGCATCCTTACCATTCCTCTAACCTCCCTCTCATTCACACACATATATTAGGTCTTAGTCCTGCTGACCTTCATTCCTCTTCTCTCTAGAGCATATCTCCACCTCTCCAGGGTCTCCTCCACCTGTTTCCTACTCTCACTACAGATCACAATGTCATCTGCAAACATCATAGTCCATGGGGACTCCTGTCTGATCTCGTCAGTCAACCTGTCCATCAAAATTGCAAATAAGAAAGGGCTCAGAGCTGATCCTTGATGTAATCCCACCTCCACCTTAAACGCATCCGTCACTCCCACCGCAGACCTCACCGCTGTCACACTACCCTCATACATATCCTGTACCACTCTTACATACTTCTCTGACTTCCTCATACAATACCACAACTCCTCTCTAGGCACCCTGTCATATGCTTTCTCTAAATCCACAAAGACACAATGCAACTCCTTATGACCTTCTCTGTACTTCTCCATCAACAATCTCAGAGCAAACATTGCATCTGTAGTGCTCTATCCTGGCACGAAACCATATTGCTGATCACTAATCATCACCTCCCTTCTTAATCTAGCTTCCACTACTCTTTCCCATAACTTCATGCTGTGACTGATCAGTTTAATCCTTTTGTAGTTACTACACCTCTGCACATCACCCTTATTCTTAAAAATCGGTACCAAAACACTTTTTTCTCCATTCCTCAGGCATCCTCTCACTTTCCAAGATTTCATTAAACAATCTTGTTAAAAACTCCACTGCCATTTCACCCAAACACCTCCATGCTTCCACAGGTATGTCATCTGGACCAACAGCCTTTCCATTCTTCATCCTCTTCATAGCTATCCTTACTTCCTCCTTGCTAATCCACTGCACTTCATGATTCACTATCCGCACAACATCCAACCTTCTCTCCCTCTCATTCTCTTCATTCATCAACCCTTGAAAGTACTCTTTCCATCTGCTCAACACACTCTCCTCGCTTGTGAGTACGTTTCCCTCATTATCCTTTATCACCCTTACCTGCTGCACATCTTTCCTAGCTCGGTCCCTCTGTCTAGCCAGACAGTACAGGTCCTTTTTCCCTCCTTAGTGTCCAACCTTTTACGCAACTCTTCATACGCCTTATCCTTAGCCTTCGCCACCTCTCTCTTTGCCATGCACCTCATCTCTTTATACTCTTGTCTACTTTCTTCATCTCTTTGACAATCCCACTTCTTCTTCGCCAACCTCTTTCTCTGTATACTCTCTTGTACTTCTTCATTCCGCCACCAGACCTCCTTGTATTGTGAAATTCTATCTTAAAAGGTGATTTGTTTCATAGTATTTCTGTCTTATAAATTTTACTTTACATTTGCTGTAGAAATTGCATTTTCTGACAAAAATATGCAGTGATAAGGGCATGCATTGCAAAGTTGGGATCCACAGATATATAGTAGAATGTTTAGGCTCAACATGTTAAGAAATCCCAAAGTATGGTATTTCTTTAAGCTTTGTAAAAAATAATAGATAAAGATATTGAAGTTGTCAGTAAGCAGTTGGCTGCTAAAAAGTGTGAATGGTCTCAAATACAAGGAAAATCTAGCTTCAAGTTTGTATATGGTAAGTTTGAGATTGGGCATAGCTGGGTGGTGGGTCCGCCTTGTGAAGATGTATGGGAAATGATATGCTTTATTTAGATAAATTTTTGGCCAGGGACTGTGCTCATTCTCTTCTATGTATTTTTTTTTTTTTGCTGAGTTGCAGTGGTATGAAACATGTTGAATTTTTGTGGTAATTGCAATGGCATTTACAAATTATTTCATTTACTTTTTTATTACTTTTGCAATTATGGTCTAGATGATTTTGCTCTCTTGAATTTAAATGTGTGTTGAATTAATGCATGCCATATGGGTGCTGGGTGGCAATGAAAAGTCAAGTAGATTTTTTTTTATTTTTAAAATTATTATTTTCTTTAAATTGCACTTTATTTAAAAACTCTAAGCGTGGTACATTTTCTATTCAGCTGTCCTGAAAATGGATATAGTTCGTACTGAGGTACTGACTACTCCCGTTATCATTTTAAAGTAAAGGGTATTACGTTGGGGTGATGAACTATAGTAGGTGGTGTGGAGGATGGTTTTATTGATGATGGGCACTTGAGAGATCATGTACATTCAGCTATTCTAAACATGCGCTTACATTTTAATTTTTTTTATTTTTTTCAGTGTGCTGCACAGTAATCCATCATCATCATCTTTATTGCTGTACATTTCTCAAACCATCCTCATTATTCACAGTTCTGTATATTTATCAACGTTTCATGCTGTAGTATAATAACAATAATAGTTATTATTAACAGTGTGTGCTAAGCAAGTTATAAGAATCTTTATCCCCTGACACGCCCAGGAAATATGCTCAGCCATAACTCCTCCAGCTATCACACTGTCACTAGGGTCCTTAATGCACTCTTTAAGACCAGCAACACTGCATCAATGGGCACCAATAATATATCAGGATGCCTCCTTAATAGCATGAAGTATGACCTATCAGAACCATTAGAATCACTATTTAGCCACAGCCTTCAGACAGGCTTCATGCCAAGCGAATGGACGACTACAGCTGTCATCCCTCTTCACAAGGGTGTGCCATCTGTGGACACAGGTAACTACAGAACCAGAAGTCTGACTAGTCTCATATACAAAGCCATGGAAAGAGTTCTCAATGAAATGATAAACAATGACATAGGAAACCTTCAGACACTGAATTCAACCCAGTGTGGTTTTGCCAAGGGCTGATCATGCCTACTCCCCCTGGTGTACTTCTTCTAGAAGGTCATCAAAACAATGGACAATGGCAGAATGTTGCATACTGCCTAACTTGACCTGGAGAATGTATTTGGCACAATACCCCACTCGGGTTTTGTAGACAAACTCACAAAATTAGGTATAAACACCTGTGCCTCAAAGATAGAACCCAAAAAGATAGAATAGGGGAGTCTACCTCTACAAAAAGCCCAATCACTGGTGGAGTTCCTCAAAGCTTCGTGCCCAAACAGCTCCTTTTTGGCATCTAATTCTCTGAAATCAAGGCCAACATCAAGGGCTTCTGATTGACTAACTTTGCAGACAATTGCAAACAAGAAGCAGTCACAGAATCCCCCAAAGACACAAATACCCTTGAAGAAGGCTTGACACAGACCAGTAAATGCTGCCTGAGCCAAGGTCTAAAATTGAATGGCAAGAAATGCATAACAGTTTCCTTTGGGAAGACGGCTATGTCTGGAAACTACCATGTTGAAAGTACATCTCTGTGAGCAGACCCAATGGTCTGGTTGTGAATGCATGTAGGCAGTAACCTGGCCTTTGACCGTCATGTGTCTGTGGTAGTAAGGAGAGCAATCTATGTTGAGCAACTTATAAGCAAGGGTATGGGGTATGTTGTCTAAAGTCCAAGTATGTCATTGTTCTACTGTAGTCGGCCATAATCAGACCAATCATTGAGTACAACACCCCCTTCAGTATGTACCTGAACAAGCATAAGCAGCAGATGGAGTGTCCACAGAGGTTCCTCATAATAAAAAATCAGAGCATAAACAACATGCCCTACATGGACCACCTCAAAGCCCTATACCTGTACTCTACCTCCTATAGACTGCTTGGGGGGGGGGGGCAGTCTATGCCTGAACTACAGATCATCCTCTGATCCCACTGTGATGGGCCTGTTGCACATTCACAAAACAAATAGCTTCAGAACTGCACAGTCTTCCTTGCCTGCAACATAACTAGGAAATGCGAGAAGGACAGGTATGGGTCTCAGAAACTACCCCTTCTCTGAAACAGGTTGGTGTTTGCAGTTTACTGATACACTCCTGTAGCTTTCACATGTGTGCACATCAGCAGTTCAGGTTACCCTTTTTGTGCTGACGTGCACATACCTGTTGTTTGCACATGCAGTACAAAAAGAATAACCTGTACCGCTTATATTGTGCATTACTGTAACTTTCCTGATAGCATTTTACAAAAAATGTCTGATTTGTGTCATGGTTATATGTGGGGTGGAAAATTTTCTTTTGCATGTCTGGAGAGAGAATTCTATGATTCAGGTTTTCCTATAGCTAGGATGTACATACACCATGTATCTGCCATTTGTTATAGTCTTACAACTGGTACAATCAGAAACAGACATAACTTCAGAGCTAGTTATTTCAATTTGTGCATATTCCAGGAATACATTACAACAGGTACCTCTGTATATGTATTAATGTGTTCCATGATAGTGGGGTAGAAAGTAACAAAAGGGTAAGGGGCGCTAAGGTTTTTTAGGCCTTAAAAGGTGGGCAAGTGTGTAGCTTGTAAAATCCAATGCCAGTATAAAGTAATGTTTTGATCAAGACTGAAGAAGAAATACTGGATGGAAGACACGGTGCTGATTGTCACATAAACACACTCACATTTAGCACAAATGGTTAAGTGAAACATTGTGGCATATGTGGATGAGACTTAAGCGTACCACTAAAATGTCTACAGTTTCAAAGAATGTCTGGATTTTTGCCTCATATTTTTGGTCTGTTTCTCATAAAGTTTGTAGTTTTCTGACAAATCACTGAGGATCAAAGTCACTACATAATGACATGCATTTGAATTTCAGCCTTCATATCCTTTGGAAAATGCATTCTACCACAAATCCCGCTTAATCCTATTATTTTAGCAAGTTTCCAAGTTTAACAGAGCAATATTTAAAACCTGTCCCTATTTTTGGGCCTTTGTCCCCCCATTATGTTAAGCTTTGTCCAAATTTCTTGTTGTAAGAAGTTGAGAGGTACGGGCTAATGCCAATGGAAACAATGTAATGCTTCTTTCCCATGGAGCATTGGGAGGCCCAATCTACAGAACTCTGAGTCTTTCTGGATTTCTAATTTGAGAAACAAGGACAAAATGGATGTTTTTCTTTTCATTTTATCAAAATTATTCAGCAAAAGCAAGGCAAATTCTTGATCAGTTGACCAAGTTTATGTTCAGTGGATACTAAATTGGGAAAGGGGAACTTTCAGATTAAGAAATGTTAGTGGGCTATATTGATTGAATATGCTTAGCTAGAAACATAAGACATAATTAGTGGGTGAGTGATGGTGGTAGACTGATGTTGATAAGGATACATTGCAGCTGTAATTTTTTGAACATTGAATTAATGCACAATTGCACCTAAAACTGAAAAGTTGTATTATTGTATCCAATATTTTGATACGTTTCCTCAATCACTCTTGAGTAGTTTGTATTCTTTTTTCCTGATGTGTTATACTTAAGATGCTTGATGGAGACTGAGTTGCTGAATTTGTCTTGTAGCTTAGGTTTCTTTATCTCTCAGTGTGCCGTATGTATCTATAATGCTATATCAGGGAAGCAGAACTTTCTGTGGTCTGGTCATGCTGGTCATTTATATAGGAAATACTATGACTGCCTGTTTTTTATTTATTTATTCTGCTGCAGTAGCTCCTGTTGATTCCATCTGTAGCCATCTCTTTTTAAAATATTTGTTTTAGTACATCTGAATGGTAAGCTTGAGGCATTTGTTAATGTTCCTTGTATTGAAGTGCATAAACTTGCTAGCTAAAATATGAAGCTATTGATTGGTAACTTAATAATTCACACTTAGAAGGTCTGATTTTGTCATCTTTACCTGGGTTTAAGACTTTTTATTGGCCCTGTGGCTGCATTGATGCAGTTATAATCAAACAAAATATGTGCACATTGTATAGCAGATGGTGCTGTGATTAGTACCAGAAGGAAATAATGTTAAGATTTCTCTAAAAGCCAAAATCGTAGGCAAAGAAACTGCAGAACCAGGTAGAAGCAGGACACAAAGGGAGTACTTAAGTCATATTTTTCTTTATGTGGCACTCTTGATGTAGAGTTAAAGAGAATGAGAATCATGTATAGCAGACGTCACAACTTTCCACATTTTTGTCTCATATTTTGTCTCATATTTTTTGTCTGTAGTTTTCCGGATGTTTGTGGCAAATCAGTGAGGACTGAATTCACTAAATAATGGCATGCATTTCAGTTTCAGATTTCGTATCCATCGGAAAATGTATGGTAACGAAACCTTTTAGTCTAGCAACTTTCTAGGTTTATGAGAGCAATATTTAAAATTTATCCCTATTTTGGGGCTTTTTCCTCCATTATTTTTGGCTTTGTCCAGATTTTTTTTGTGCTAGGAGATTGAGAAGTATGCTGTATAGATTTATGGAGAACTGTCAATGAACTCTGCAAGTAGTTCCATGTTGCACTGTACTGGAATAGCAGTAAAATATGAAGTAAAAATTTGGAGAAGGACAAATTTCTTCTCTTCCGTGTCCTGGAATTTTACAGCTAGCTCTTGTGCAGCTGTCTGAGTTAATTATGCTTTTTCACACAATTTCCAGGACTGAAATTAAAACTTTTCAGATTGCAGATGTATTGAATTTTTTTTGCTTTATACTATCTGTATTGATTTTTAGATGGTTGAATTGTGATAATATGTTAAAACAAAATAGATCTTTAATTGCTGTGCAGTGAAACAAAGCTTTTTTACAGACTTTTTTCTTTTTAATTGTAACCTTTCTTCCTGACAAAATACTCACGTGTATCTCTTAACATATATAACACTGGAGAAAAATACCATCCTGTTCATGTGACATATTAACCACAATTATGATAACACGCACCCACATATGTGGAGGTCCTCAACAAAAACATACCCAAACAAAGGAGACCTCTGAGACAAAAACAGATGTCCACAGCCCTCCACACCACATACCATGCATAGTTCACACACCTGTGTCTCACAACCATAAGGCTTAACCATAAACCCAACATGTTAGTCATAGGAGACTCCATTGTGAGATGCACAGATGTGCCTTTTACCAGGCTGGACAGGGAGAAAGTCACAGTTAGTTGTCTGTCAAGGGCCACGCACTCAAGTCTCTCAACAACAGGTACTGTTATGACTCTGTCATAGTCCATGTTGGTGTGAATGACTTGAGACATACCACCCTGGACTATATGAAGAGACACATGATTGAACTCACTGAATGTTACTAGTCTTATAGGTTCATAGGTAGGTACTAGGCTATTGGCCCTAGGGCCTATATAAGCCTAGCCAAAAAGGTACCCTGGCTTTTGCCACCCAAGAATTTTTTTTTCCTGTGCCTCTATCGAGCCGAGCCACAGAAGTGATCCCCGGGGTGAATTTCCTATCTCCCATCCAATCATCAAGATTTTTCTTGAAGAGTGCTAATGAGGAGCTTTGTTTGATATAGATAGGTAGTTTGTTTCAGAGTATGGGAAGTGTCTGGGACAGGAATCTATCCCTCCAGCATGTTCTGTTTATTGTGGTGACAAGGATTAGGTCCCCAGAGCATTTAGCTTGGAGGGATTGGGATTTCTTTAAGTGGAGCATGTCCAACAGCTCTGGGTTTGACATAGCTTTGTATGTTAGGCATCGCTTCTGAGTAGGCAGCATTCTACCATCACCCAGAATGATGCCTCAATACAAACAGAAAATGATTGACTTTAACAATTGGTGTAGTTTCTGGTGTCATTCCAGGGGGACATCCAGTACCTGACAGCCTGGGAAGATATGATCGACAGACCACGATGCTTTGCCAGAGATGGCCTGCATCTGTCTTACTTGGGCTTCACTCTTCTGGCAAAGGCACTTGCCTCCCCTGTAGTGCCTTTTTTAGAAAAAGTGATGAGATTAAAACTACCAACATAAAAATTTCAACAAAACCCAAATTAAAGGTCATGCTCCTAAATGCAAGGAGTCTAAACATGAAACTGCACTCATTGCAAGCATTCTTAGCCCTGGAAAATGCTGACATCTGTGCAATCACAGAAACCTGGTTCAAAGCTGCAGAGAGCACCCCAGCCATACCTGGTTACTCATCCTATCATATATTCAGATCCCAAACTGTGGGGTAGTAAAGCCAAAGGAGGTGGAGTTTCAATATATATTAGACATACACACCTCCAGGCTGTTCAAACAGTATGACTCACAGGAGACACTCCTGGGTGCAGTTAACCATTGACAAGACCCCTATACAAATCATAGGTAGCTACTGGCCCCCAAATCTGACTCAATATTCCCAAACTGCCTATCTAGACCTCTTTGAATCTATCAAGATTCAACCCTTTACCCTGATCCTGGGTGACTTTAACTGCCCAAACATAGACTGGAAGAACTAATCATGCCAGAATACAAATGCCCAGAGATTCCTCAATTTTGTCAGTGCAAATGCTTTGGAACAGCTAGTCGATACCCCCACAAGAGGTGATAATGTCTTGGACTTGGTATTAACCAACATGTGCTACCACTGCACCATCCCTGCAGTATCATCCACCCTTGTAAGATCCGACCATAAAGCAATCATGTTCAAAGTCATCATCTCCCCCGACCCCCCTCTAGCTAGGGTCAAACAAAAAAACTTCTCCAAAGCTAACTACAGCCTCTTGAGAGATGGTATAAACAGCTTCACAGCACATTCCCCCTCTCTAGGAACTGACATCAGTATCCAAAACTATACCAAATTACTATACGAACATTAATATAGATGCATGGAATCAGGAGTACCTGACAGGACTAAATCATCCTCCACAAGGAAGAGTAAACATGTCTGGTGGACATTTGCAGTAAACTCTATAACAAAAGAATAAAATTGCTGTCCAGGGCCAAGAAGGTGCAGGTGCCCAATTGGAAGCAATCTCTCCTTAGCCTAAACAAGCAAATTAAGAGCACTAGTGAAATAGTCCAAAGCAAACTTCGAGTCCAAATTGGCCACATCTACTAGAGACAGTCATAAGGCCTTCTTCACATATGTCAGCAATCTCAAAGGTTAGCACCCAGATCTGTTCAGAACTGGTGATCAAGGACATCACATATACAAATGCCATAGATATAGCAAACTTGCTGGCTGACAGATTCAGTGAAAATTTCACCCCTGCCCCCCCCCCCAACAGTAAATAAGGACATTCCCAGTACCTGCCCCCTTCCCCTTATATCTGGGGATCAGGTCATCACTGCTCTCTCAAAAGCACAAAATACAGCCTTCATGGGACCCGATAACATCCCAGGCTGCATCCTACATGAACTCAGGCAGGAATTTGCAGCAACATTAAGTTCCCTATTCAACCAAAGCCTGAGTACCTGCTTTGTCTCATCTGAGTGGAGGACAGCCACTGTCATCCCTTTACACAAAGGTGGAGTGTTCACCGATCCAGGAAATTATAGACTCATCAGCCTAACTAGCCTGATCTGCAAGGCCATGGAACAGATTATCATGGACCTCATTAACAAGGACATTGGCAACCTCCAGACACTCGATCGCACACAGTTTGGCTTCATCAGGGGAGGTCATGTCTGTTAAATTTGGTCGACTCTTTTAAGACGGTCACCAAAGCCATGGACAAGGGGAAGACAGTGCACACCACCTACCTTGACCTGGCCAAAGCCTTCGACACTATTCCCCACTCGGGCATAATAGATAAACTCTCTCAACTAGGCATCAATCCATATCTTACTACATGGGTAGCTAACTGGCTCATTGGTAGAACCCACCTAGTCAAAATAGAGGAAGCCACCTCAAGCAGTAGACCCCTATCGAGTGGCATACACCAGGGTTCGGTCTTGGGGCCTCTGTTTTTTGGGATATACTTTTCTGAGGTGCAGGCCAAAACCAGTGGGCTATGACTGACCAAGTTTGCAGATGACTGCAAGATGGGCGCTGTCATAAATTCACCTAGTGACATGGACATCCTCCAAGAGGATCTCACCCAAACAAATGACTGGTGCCAGAAACGGTTTACTATCATAAGGATGAAATGCACTTGGCTGAAATGCAGTAATATCGACTTGGAAAAGTGAAAACAGAGTGTACTGATGTGCAAAATTTCAAATCTGCATATTAATATGCGAATTCAACCTTACTGGACATTTATAGAATGCAGTCCTACACTGCACCAGACATAATGTGAGGATTTTGCAGGGGGACAAGCCCCCCTGTACCCCCCACCCCCTGAAAATGTATATTTCAACTCCAAGATCGCACTACAGTGGGGAAAAGGGTACATTTCCTGATCCCCACTGTACTGCGATCTCTAGTTCAGTGACCGACCTCATCTTTGCAAATGCACTGAGCATTCACTGAAATGGAACTCACACAAGGGAAAGATCAGCTACACGGGTCGGCCAAATGTCATTTGACAACCTGTGGTCACTTAAACTTCTCTCGGCAATTTAAATGTAAACCGCCAGAAACATGGCCTCAAGCTAAATAAGAAAAAATGCATCATCATCCACTTTGGGGAGAGTGACATCCCCACAAATTATCAAATTAATAACGTTTTAAGCACTCAGTCGGTCGTGAGGACTTGGGCAGCCAGAGTGATAGCAACCTGACTTTTGATCACCATGTTGCTTCCATTGTATGGAAAACTTTCTACATGGCCCACCTCATAAGTAAGGGTATTTCATCCAGGGACAAGGAGGTCATAACATCTCTGTATTCTTCCCTTATAAGGTCCATTATTGAGTACAATGCCCATTTGGCATGTACCTCGCAAAGCACATGCTGCAGTTGGAGAGACCACAGAGGTTACTCACCAGGAGAATCCAGGGACTGAAAAATCTACCATACACAGGCTAAAAGCCCTATCCCTCTACCCTGTTTCATGCAGACTCCTCGGACATGATCTCTGTCTGGCATACAGGGAGATCTCGGAACGCACCTTGATGGCACTGCTGCATATCCTAAAGTCAATGTCCTCTCGAGTAACTTGCACACACGGCCTCAACCTGATCTTGTGACATCAATAGGACTTGTTGGCAGAACAGATTTGTGTCCCAGAGACTCCCCCATCTGTGGAATAGACTCCCTCTCCACGTCATGCAGAGTACCTCTTTACCCCTTTTTAAGCACAACCTGGATAACTGGATGGGAAATAGAAATATATCCCTGGGATTTCACCTGTGTCCCTGCTGGACAGGGGCATTGGGTGCTGATTTGTCTAACATGGGCTAAACTCTTGGCTAGGCTTAAAGGGTCTCAGAGCAATAGCCTAGTAACTTCCTATGATGATTAATTTTGAAAAAAATCAGACCCATATTGCTGTCCTTCATTCAGTAATGAATATTACACAGTATGCTTTTGTCTTCCGTTACTTTTTTGGAAGCTGAAATTAATACATAGAGTAATTCCACTACAAAATATGAATTTAATAATGCTCCCCTGAACAAACATACACACACTAGTGGCAATGTCCACTGAATTGTCATTACCCTTGAATTTCTCTTTGACTATGCTGTACAGTGTTGGCATAAAGTAATAATAGCCCTGCCTGATTTAATTTACCCTGCCTGATTTAATTTAATACAATCTTCCTGAAAGTTACAAGTAAAGAATTATATGACAGTAGGCCAGGAAACACCAAATGATTGTGCTATAAAGAACACAATGCCATTAAACTCGGTTTTATTTATAGTATTTTAAACCCAGAGTCCTTCCAGTGCCAGTACATAGTATATGAAAAAACTCCTTTTACATTTTTTCACGTTTCCCTGTTATGTCTTCTCGTTCTTAAGATTTTCTTGCCTAGGCTTCTGCTGTCTATTTCTCTATAGCACATCCCATGAAATATCAGTCTTTATGTACCCTATGATATACTTCTTTGGTGGGACTACTGAGAAATGCTTCCTTTCAACAAAAGATCTAGATATTCCTGCCACCATGATGTATTGCCACTTCTGATGATGCAGAAGCAACTCATTTGGAGTCACAAGAGTACAGCCTTAGGTTAATTTTCTACCACAATACTGAGAGGTGTGGGAGACTGTGGAGGATGGGATAACAACCCACAGATAAACACTAGTCGAGAAAAGACAAAGCTGTAAAGGAAAAATCTGACTGACTGTATGTCAGACTCGTCTTGTCACCTGCATTATAGTCAGCTGCGTTTCATTGCTTCCAAATTGAGCCAAGTAGATGAGCAAGATGTTTGGCCCATTAGAGAGGTAGATTGTGTTACCGCATGCATCAGCCAGCACTATGTCAGCTCTCTCTGGTCTGACACTACTTCCCTTTCTCATTCTGACACCTGGGTCATTTGTGTTTGTGGTTCTGCACACTTACAGTTACCGGAAGAGAGTTTGTTATCCATGCAGTATGTGAATGGATTCTGTAATAGCTTAGATTTAGCTAGATGGCTATATTACTTAGTGGGAAACCTACAGTGATCAGTATTTCAACTTTAATTTTTTTGCAGACCTACCTGCTGTCTTCACAGCATCTACCTGTGTAGCTGTTTAGTAAAATCCCACAGGTACATAATAAATAGAGGAGTTTATATAGTAGTTTTCTCAGCATAGTTTCTTTGGTTTGCAAGACAGAGAGTGGTTCATCATCCTTGGTGATAGTCATTATATGCCAGTACTTGTGCACTATGTGGAAAGTTGATTAATCTGATTAACAAACTGCAGTTGTAAACATGTTAACAAAATATAGCACCATAACAGACACTGCTTGTTCAAATGCTCATCTGCCTTTTAATAAGGAACTGATTTTACTCTACTTTCATTTGGCTTTGATTTTTTAACTAAAACTAGACAAAAATAGCAGCTATAGCCTTAGGAACTGGGGAACATATAAGAACAGGACCAAGATTGGACAGGATCACCACAGCTAGGTGGGATCATCTTAAGAACTTCAAGGGCTTGACCACTGCATTTTTTTTCCTTTTCTCCATGGTTCCCTACCCCAGCAGGAGACCAAGCTGGTACAAGCCAGGACCATACATCTCAACTATCCAGAATTTTGCCTTGTATATTTGGTCTGATCCACACAAAATTTATGGTTTTCTGTCAAGTCACTGAAGATGGAAGTCACTAAATAATGACATACATTTCAGTTTCAGACTTCATATCCTTTACAAAATTCATGTTAACATAAATACTGTTATTCTAGCAACTTTCTAAGTTTACAAGAACAGTATTTGAAATCTGTCCTTATTTTGGGTGTTTGTCCCCCCATTATTTTAGGCTTTGTCAAGAGTTCTTCCACTAGAGGTATGGCCAGGACCTACAGGCATCAGAAGTGGAACTAATTGAGAGCTCATGCAGTGATACAGGCTCACACATCCATAAGCATGTACCATTATACATCTCTCTGGATAAAGTTAGGGCATGCAAAAAAATCTGGCAGCAGATAACACTGGACAGTATGCCACTGTGCCCTGTTTTTCTTTCTCCCCCTCTCTCTTTGTCTGTCTGTTTCTCTCTGTGCCCCAGGTGATACCTAGATGAATAATTGCTCCACTGGCTGTAAATCCAGCTTTGCAGCCCTGGTCTGGGGGAAAGCCATTTAGATTAGAAGGAGGTTTGAGAGTAGGAGGCGTACTGGAATTCAGCAAGCTTAAACTCCAGTTTTTAATAAGGTGTTATGAACAGCCACCAAACTCAAAACAATATTATTCTACAGATAATAGCATACCACAATACATAAAAATAAAATAAACAGGACTACTGGTGATGGTGTTTTAAAAGGAAAGCAAGCTTCCTTTTCACGTTGCAAGTTCAGTTTGAGTAGTGGTTTAAAATTCTAATTCCAGATAGTGAAGTACAAGTGCAAGGAAGGATATTTTACACGATTCAACCTGGGAGGAAAATTAAAACAAAAGCCAATGGAAAAACTGTGTGTGTTAACTGAAAGACAAAACGAGATAGGTGAGTGTTGAACAGATGCCTGAATCTTCACGCTGTAAGTTAATTGATATGCATAATGATGGTGAAAGGTGTCTTGGCAGATATGAAAGAAATATTTCAAAGTGAAATTGAGTGTCAGTATGCCGTAGGCAGAATATCCTGCTGAGGTGAAGCTGTGAAAGTTTAAGATGGTGGATGCTATGAACTCACAAGCAGATACCATTGAGGAATTGCAAAAAAAGCTTAAGTGGTTTAAATTGAAAAATATGTTCTGCTGTTCAAGGAGGTCACATTTTTGAAAGAGAAGCAAATGGATATGAAAACAAGCCCATAAGTATATTAAGCTACTTGAAAGAGCTGAAGGAATGGACTGCGTGGTATATGTTCTAAACAAAATAGCCAGGTAGACTGGTTTATACACTGCAGCTGTTCTTTTGTAGCAGATACATAAACTGCAAATGCTGACCCAACCAGATCATATAAAATGTCTAGTGCATATACTGGTGAAATTTGAGACCTATGCATTGAAAAAGACTAAATATTGTCCTTGCTTTGGTGGCAAGAGAATAAAGTGTGAGACAGCAGGATGTTTTTCACTTATAATTACTCATTTTGCACCCGAAGGCAAAGGGCACAATTTGTGATGGCCGAGAGAGAGCTTACTATGTAATTTGATTTTTTTTTTTTAACTGGCTGTTTCAGATATTTTTCTTTCTGGTTTTAAATTCGCAGTAAGACGTTGTCCTGTTCGATTCTCAGCTAGAGCGTCTTCTATGTGGAGACATGCGTGAGTGGGCGTACCTTCGTTGAAGGTTGTGCGTCAGGGCCGGCAACTCGGCACGTAAAAATCTACTACCAATCATTAGCGGATCGGAGTTCTGCTGTGGCGACCCCTATCGGGGAAAAGCCGAAAGACAACAACAACTGAACCACGGGAGGCAGTTTATGCTGTAAGGGAGCATGAGCCAAATTAAGAAGTGGTGAAATGAAGCAAGAAGCCTAGAGGTAAAGAGGCAGGATCTGAAACAGTAGAGAGAATCAGGACTGCAGCATGGAACAAAATGGAAGCAGTTTGAGATTGGTGCAAAGAGAATTTTCACTGACTTTTGCAACATGTAAGTAGCAGAAGCAGGAGGCAAAAAACTGTTTGTGCAAGAATACCTGATGAAAGAATAGAAAAGTATTGTTGTAATTGTGTTGACCGTTTTTCTTTTGTTAAAATAAATATTAATGAAAATATTACATCATTTGTTGTTAAATTAGATGAGATGAAATGTAAAACCAAAGCGCTATCTGCCTGAGTTGATAGTAGCTCAGGTGGGTTAAAAGATCCCACAGCACTTAAAGAAAAGAGAAGGGGAAGTTCCTTGGTACCCTGGCCAAATTTCCGTTAGTCACTATGATTCCCACCATGGATATCCCTTGAAAAGAGGTCACTGGCCTAGTAGGAATAACCCAGTTAACAAAGTGCAGAGGAGTAAAAAATAAATACATTTTCTTGAACAAATTCTATCCCATACAATCCTTCAAATATGTCTTGTTTTATTTTACTGTTTACAACTCTGTATACTTAGAAACAATCCATCTTTTTTTGTAACTTCCTTTCCCAATTATATCAGTATCTGCAATCACCTTCTCCTACTCTCTACTGATTGCATTACTCATCCTGTTATTTGGGTTCACATCAGCAGCCTTAATTTGCTTCCTGTCTGTTTATGTGTGTAGCACTGCGTTGATATTTTTATTTTGTAATCAAACACAGCTCTTTATCTTCTTCTTTTCCCGGTTAGGGGTCGCCACAGCAGATCACCTGTCCACTCATGATTGCCAGTGGAGTTTTACAGTGTCGAGTTGTCAGCCCAGTGCCAAACCTTCCACAGAAGGCACACACACGCACGCACTCACGCCTACGGCCAGTTTGGAGTGTCCAGTCCACCTACAGCACACAGCTCTGTATGTAGCTTAATTTTTGTAGTTTATTTCCACTGAGAAGGGATTCTTGCCCAGATAGACTTTTCTGGTAAACAAATACAAACAGACAAATACATGCATACATACATGTAACAGATACATAAGTAATGAGCCTCAGTGAGGCAAATGGGTAGATCAGCATGTGAACTTGTTTATTGCCTAGTGGGTTTCCTGGTTAGAGGCTTAAAAATAATGTATTTTGTAGGGTTTATGGTCATCAGGGCAGTGTATTAAGAATTTGTAAACTGCAGTAAAATACCAAAGTTATTCAACCTGTGTACTAAAATTTGAAGCTTGAAAATTAATATTGATAGGAGTGACCAAAGGGGATCTAAAGGATAAAGTGACAAATTGTGCTGTGATAACTATACATGGAAAGAATGTCTTTAAAGCTGGGTGTTTGTTCAAAGTTATAACCAATGGTCCTATTTCATCCCTCTGTCCGATCTGACTATTCAGACTGGAGCTGCTTGTTGGATCTAGTCCAAGCATCTGCCAGTGCTGTCAGCCTACAGCTGCTAATCTTTACCCTCCAATAATGCCCTCTTCTCCAGCTAGCTTCAGATCTCATTTGCCACCATCGGAAACAGATGGTCCACTCTGCGCCAGCTAAATGTGCTCAATTATTTCTTTTTTTTTTTTTTTGTGATTTTAATTCTGTGTTTGACTTATTTTTACTTTTTAGGACTGTACTGTGTTAGATTGTTTTTCCCACTTATTGCCTAATTTCTTATTCTTATTGCACTTTGTTTGCCTTGACTCCTTTCAGGACTTGTGTGACTGCCTAGCATCCTTCTTCTCAGCTAGATGATAACATTAAAAAGAGAGAGAGAGATAAATATTTCTTTAACTTTGATTATTATTTCTCCTTGTAGGTACTGCTATTCTTGTTGCTGCAGCTGCTGGGTTTTTTTTTTGCTGTCCCATTCATAAAATGGCCAAAAGTTTTAAAAAGCACTGTGAGTTTGGCCACAAAATCCCAGTTTAAAACCCACGTGATTGTTGTGTGGTATGTTTGGGGCCAGAACATTTTGAGGCAGATTATTGTATTTGTCAAGGGTTTGAATCCAGAGCCATTGCAGGTAGAAGAAACAGACTGATAGTTAATCGTATTTTTCCTCCAGTCCCTCAGAGGGCGATAAAAAGGAAAAAGATAAGGAGAAAGCTAAAGAGCCTAGGAAATGAAAAGCAGAGGATCTCTGCCCTTCCTTGGACCCAAAGATTCCCTGCTCGAAGAAGACTTCAGTATCACCACCATCCCCTTCAGCTTCAGCAAACAGGTTTCCTTTAGAGACCATTATCATTTGTAGTAAATCACCTATTGGGGGTTTGAGTAGGTGCTGATTAGAAAGAGAATTGTCCAGATTTATACCATCGAGACCTCCGTAAGCTGCTTCCATCAGATCTTTCAAATCGTTCAGAAGCACTTTGTCTGTAGTTTGGGAGCCCAACATGAGGGCCTTTCTTAAGACACAGAAAGAGTTTGGTATCACCCCATCCCCCTCCAGGACAGATTGGATTGGCCTACCCTCATCCCCCTTAGCCTCTTCCCTGATGCCTGTCTCTGTGCTGGGGGTGTCAGAGCCAACTCATCTTCTGGCACCTCTGAGTTTGGTGCTGATAGTCTCTCCTTTTTCAGCTCCAGTCTGTTCACATCTGATGCACTTGACCTGGGACCTTCAGAGTCAACAGCATTCTGGGTCTGGCCACTTGATACCAGTGCTTCGGCATTGTCTGTCTCCAACCCCTATGGGATCTTTCTCAGAGCTGTCAGCCTTTGATCTGTCAGCACCAATCTCTGGCTCACATTACTGCGATTCCTCATTGTTGGGACTTTGTCCTTCAGAGCAGACTGCCTCAGCTTCAGCAGGGGGACTCAGCACCAGATTCAGACCCCCAGGCACTGATTGATCAAGGATATGAGTTCAAAGTCACAGTAGGAATAGTAGCATTTTACTTGGGCAAGACAGACAGAAAATTAAGGGAGAGAGTATATGAACATACCCTTAGTATTACTAAAACAAAAATGAAAATGCGCTAGCTAAACATATACTAGGTAATCAGGGAGATATGTTTAACTGTAGGTACTAGGTAATTGGGGATATATGTTTAATTGTAGGTACTAGGTAATCAGGGAGATACGTTTAACTGTAGGGTTATCGACCAGATAGTTGGGGACGATAGAGGTGGCTTCATTAGTTTACTCGTAGAAAAACATGAGGCATTGTGGCAATTGCATCTGGACGCTAGTAGGTAGCCTGGACTTAATGAAGTCGTGTCTATTTCAAGTATATTGAAGTTAAGAAGTCTTACAAAATAAAAAGAAAAAACTGTTGCTAGAAAGAATATTTTTGGTGTGTGTTTATTCCCCCTAGAATTTTCACCTCTCCTTTTCCATAAATGTATAGGTTTTATACATGTGAAGTTTTTTATGTATGTACAGTACTTGAAAATAAGGTGTAATATGGTAGATTTTATAAATGGTAGTAATATGTTGTATAATAATAATATGTTTTATAGTATAGGTAATTAATGTTTAGAAAGGACTAGGATAAGGGTAGTTTTATTCAAAACATTTATTTATTTTAACATGATTAAAAGTAAAACAAAATCTAATAGTGTAGGACTGCTTAGTATTTTAGATTACAGTGTGTATGTTATGACACTTAGCAGCTAGTGATGTTATTAGTCTTTGATTGGGTGCAGCTGATTAATTAAGTAACAGGAATGGAGTGTTTTTAAACAGTAAAATTTAGCTGGAAAAGTTGTCTGATGAAGTCCGGTGAAGCTACCGGATGAAAAGCGCTTCACGTTATTGTTTTTTTATTAAAGTTGCAGTTCCGAGGTACTCCGAGCCTCTGTGGTGTTTCTTTGTGGTTTAAACGAGTTTTTTTGTACCTTTTTGTTGTTGGAATTTAGTCACTCAAACAGCAGAGGCAAGAAGGAATCCTAGCCTGCAGTATGCATAGTGAAGTATGTGGTGATGTATATGTAATTCAAACAACTGCCTAATAGAAGAATTCTCCAACTCCTCTTAATGTCATAGAATGTTTGTGCAAAGGTTGTATGTCTCATCACACAATATATTTTATTTCTTTATCAAGAGTACTGTCTGTATTATCCTTATTGGAAAAAGGTATCTTAACCGTATGTCTGTCACTAAGTTCAGCGAGGGCCTTTGAAACTGCCTTCCATAATATAGACCTGAAATAACCTCTTTCCACTAGTGTGGCTGAGATTTCATCAGAAGTTTCTTCTAAATCATCCTCATCTGTTCATGTTCATTTAGCTCTTACGAATCCACAAGCAGGTAATGAATTAAGTAAATGCAGGAAATGAGCACTAAACGCATGCAAACATTTATTTGCTTAAGTAGTCTGTCAAAGTAATTTAGTTTTTATGTTTCCTTTCATTACCCTCCAAAGTAATATCCAAGAAAATTACCTTTCTTCTTAAAAATTCCCAAAGAAAACTTATATGTTCTTCATATTGATCACTGCCACAATAGCCTAAGCTTTACGGGTTATATCCTATATAGACTGTTTTGGGTGCCAAGCCATTTAGAGTTTTCCTTTCACCGAGAGGAGTGCTCCTGTGCAGGTTTTCAAGGATCAGCAATCAGCTAATGCCATTCCATTGCTGGCCAAATAAGTTCTCTTCTGCAGGAAAAAAAAAAACTTCCACATAACTTTTCATTCGTTTAAATTATTTTTGTGAAAAATTACTACTTTAAAGCTACAGAAAAAACATTTTGCCTGTAGTGTTACTTTCATACACATATAAATGAGAGCACATTTTTTTCCTTTTTTGGCAAAATTTGTTTAAAAAACTACTTTGTCTGTCGAGAAACCGTTTATTTTACTTTTTTGGGTCTGGGGAAAGTGTTTAAAGTGCTTTTTACTGTCTTTTGCTGTAGAAAAAAGTGACTTTTTTTGCTACTTTCCTGTTTTACTAACTACTGATGCTAAGTTTCCACAGGAAACAAGCAGCATTTTTGGCTTGACCATGAAACAAACTACTGGTTCCTCGGTTGGACCTTGTTCCAGCCACAAAAAGAAATGGTTAACTAAGCAGCCGTTAGCATCACAGCAGCCTGGTAATTTGCCACAGCTACATGTTGGTGACTGTACTGTGGCCAAAGCCTGTTCATCAGACCACTCTTTTTTTCTTTGCATTTCTGTGTTGTTGCTCATGGCTGTTGGGGTTTCCCAAAATGGACAAGGGAGAGCCACTTTTGAAGATCATGGGTGAAAGGGCAGGGAATGTGTTTTTGCTTAGCTAGAACATTGTGCCCATCCCTGGGAAAGCTGTTGCTAGCAGTATTAGGCCTGTCTTCCCCTAGTTTCTTGTCAAACAATGACAAGAAACTACAAATTTCACTTCTCTGGACAGGAGCAATTTATTGGGCTTGGTTAGGGTCTTGTGTAGGCTATTGGCCCTTCTTGTAAGGTGGTTCCTGGTAATAAGAAAAAGGATTCCTCTCTTTCTGAAGAGGTGCAAGATGTAGAATCTGTAGGGGAATGGGAAGGGACAGATGCATTTTTTTCTCCTTGAGTTTATGATTCAAATTTTGCAGACAGTATGGTATCTGAATCTCTCTCTCTCACTGTGGGGGATTCACTTTCTCTGAAATTATTTCCAGAATGTGCCAGTGTTTTCAGTGGGAAAACACTGAGGTTTCTCAGTCCCTTAGAAAATGCTATGAACTGCTACAATTGGAACTTCGAGAACCTTTACCCATACTGCCAGTGCTGCCAGCAGTGGAGGATGTGTTTGTCACAGCCTGTGGTTTCCCTTAATGAAAACCTGCTGCCCTAAGAAAGCAGATAAAATGCACAAATTCCTCAGTCTTTCCAGTTTGTATACACTAATCCCAGACCTGACCCAGTAGCTATAATTTAAATTAATCCAGCTGCTGCTAAGCATTTTGTTAATTCCAATCCATCATCTTCAGAAAAGGATGGTAAAGCTGTTGATAAGTTTGGAAGAAACATGTATGCGTTTGCAATTTAGATTTTTAGAATTGTGAATGTATGCGGAATGTTTTCACTGCAGATTCCTTAAAATCTGCTTTGTGTAGCCTAGTTTCTTTTGTTTCTCAAGTCACTAGTCGTCGTTTGAAGTGTGTTTATGAGCAGATAGTACTTCCAAGACTGTTTTCAGTGGTACCATTTTGAGAAGGTTTGTCTGGCTGCATTCTCAGAACCTCCTAGAAGATGTCAAAAATGAACTTTTGAATTCTCCTTTGGATGGAGATTTAGTTTTTGCACCCTCTTCTGCAGAGTTTATCAAAAAGTGTGATGAGAAAGGTAGACTGATTCAGGAAGTCTCTAAGATTCTACAGCCTTCCCTCTCTAAAATTTCCAAGGAATTTTCTGTTGCCTTCTCCAGTTTTGATGAGAAACAAAATAAACAGTCTCAGCAGAATGCTGGTAAGCAGATGCTTAAAAAGCAATGGCAGTGAGGTTCCAAAAAGAAACTGGAACCCCCCCAGAACAAATGCCAGTCAAATAAGGCAGATTACATTTTAAGGGACCTTACCCCCTCAACCCTGGCAGTCCCTTACCCCTTCTAGAAAGTCTGAATCTCCATTTCTCTCTTTGGCAGCAGATTGTTTCAGACAAATGGGTTCTGAAGCTAATCCCGATAGAATACAGATGGCAGTGGTAGAAAATTCCTCCTTTACAGGGGATTCCTTCTTATCCTTCAAACCAAACTCCCCTCTTCCCTCCTATCCCACATAACATGCTGTCTTGTGGATAATAGAAGCAGTTCCTCCTTTTCAGTTGCTTTCAACAGCTCCTTTTTATTTACTTCTCTGAAGTCAGGTCAATGTCAATGGCCTCTGGCTGACTAAATTTGCAGTTGATTGCAAGTTAGGAGCTGTCACTGAATCCCACACCAACACAAATGTTCTTCAGGAGGGACTGATACAAGCAACTGGTGTCAGAGCCACAGACTAAAACTAAATGCCAAGAAATGCTTAATACTATCCTTTGGGAAGTCATCTATCCCTGGTAACTATCATATTGACTGAAAAAATAAGAGCCAGCACATAGTGATGTAGAAATTGAGAAGATATTTTATTCCATTAAATCATGACAAAACAGACCGGTTTCGGCAGATTTAGTAAGCCTTCATCAGTGTAATGAAAACACATATCAAATGCCCTCATATAACAAAAAGTCAATGAAACGCTCTTGTTGATTGGCTGGCTACAATTGTTCATTAAGCGCTGGTGGGAACAAAATGATCCACTTTTTTTCTTTATTATTTAATATATTGTGCCAACCAAATTTATTTAGCATGTCACCACTAATTTTATCAATAATGGTGAACCTAAAGCTTGCTGTTGGGTGTACCAAAGAATATTTATTTAAAGCATTGCTCATTCTTTTATGCCTGATGTCACTCATATGTTCAGCTATCCGAAGTCTGACGGGTCAAGAGGTTTGTCCAATGTAAAAGGCTGAGCATGAACAGGTTGCCAAATATATGGCCCATTCAGTACTGCAATTAGCTAGGAATTTGATGTCATAAACCATGCCCGTGTTTCTGCTGCTGAATTGTTTAGTTTTGACCATCCTGACACAATGTGTACAGTGCCCACATGGGACGCACCCATACAAAAGATCTCCTGTCATAGTGGTTTGAGATGGTAAGACTGTCTTGTTAGACCCATGATGTTCTTCATTCCACATTGCTGCAGTCCTAACTATTGGGTAGTCCGCTGTCCAGTCGGCCCGAATATGGATGGTGTCTGGCCGGCGTCGGTCAGGCAGCGTCATGCGCGTCGTCAGTACTAATGCGCATGACCGGCGTCATATCCTCAGTCTTTTTGCCGCATGGTCCGATGCAGAAGCAATTTTGCGAGTGCAGGTTGGCGTTCTGAAAATTTCTGAAGTCAGAGTTTCAGACCGAATCAAAGTTGGCAATATTTTGGTTTTTCTTGCCTCAGTATTTAACCGGATGTCAGAAAAAGTGAATAACTGTATTTCTTGTGGGAAACAGATACCTCATAGGGATTACCATACTTTGTGTATACCTTGTTTAGGCCTGAGCACGGCGTTGTTGGATGCCGCTCTTGTGCTAGATTTAACAAACGCACTATTAAGAGAAGGTTAGACTGTGCCAGGTTAGTTTTTGGGAAGCGTTGTAATTATAAAATGCCGTCGGATACTCCTTCGCCAAAAGCGCAAGGACAAAGCAACAAAGCCTAGAGTGGAAGAACCAGAGTCCCTGACGCCGGTTCTTTAGAAACTCAGTGGAGCCGGAGGTTCTGCCAGGTGTTTCTTTGGAGTCTCAGGGAGAGACTTTATTGTTACAGGATGTATCCTCTCAGGAAGTAGGCCAGGCTGAGGGGGCTTCTCAGGTGGCTGTTCTTCCCTCTCTTCCTAAGGTGGATAGAGCCTCCCCTTCTGTTTCCAAGGCTTCTTTGAGAGGCAGGCCAAGTTTAGCTTCAGCGGGGGTTTCTCCTAGTGCTTCAGGGTCTTTGCCTAAGAAACATATGCTTAAAATGGCAGAGGATTTGATTACTATGATTAGAGGTTCTATGCCCCCTCCTGATAAGAGGCCTAGGGTGGAACCTGAGTTTGAGAATTTTGAGCACTGTTCGGAGGCTTCTGAGTCTTCGGCTGAAGACTTGCAGGAGTATCCTCCTTTTTCTGATTATGATGTGGATGATTCTACTCCTTCAGCTTCTCCTCCTGAGGATTTTTCATTTTCAGAGACTCTGCATTCCATTAAGATTCATGCTGCAGCAATTTCAGCTCACTATGTTTGTGACCCACCATTGTTTTCGCATCCTTTGTTCAAGCAATTTCTTAGAGGGGCAAAGAATATAAGACCCCCACGTAGAGCTCCTACTCCTGCTTGGGATCTCAATTTTGTGTTGGAGAAACTTACTCTACAACCTTTCTGCTGAATTGAAATACTTGTCATGGAAGACTGCTTTTTTGTTGGCCATTACTTCTGCAAGAAGGGTTTCTGAGTTACAGGCCCTTATGGCGGTAGAGCCTTTTTTGATTTTTCATCAGGACAGGGTATCTTTACGTACTAATCCTTCCTTTATGCCTAAGGTGGTTTCTAGTGTGGCTTTAAACCAAACTATTCATTTGCCCACTTTTTATGCAGATCCTCAAAATAAAGGGGAAAAGATTTTGCACACTTTAGATGTACACAGGCAGTTGCGTTATTATTTGAGCAGGACTAAGGAATTTAGGCAGTCTCAGCAGTTGTTTGTTTCTTTTGCTTTGGGTTCAAGCCTGTGTCAAAACAAACTATTTCTAGGTGGATTGGGTTTTGCATTGCATTTTGTTATTCCCATCATGGCAAGGAGATTCCAGCTGGGATTAGGCCTCATTCCACTAGGGCTACTGCCTCTTCAACAGCATTTCTAAGGGGGGTGGCAACTAAGGATATTTTGGAGGCAGCTACTTGGAGTTCAGTACATACTTTCTCTAAGCATTATCACCTTCCTCTCTACTCTAAGTCTAGGGCTGGTTTTGCCACAGCTATTTTGCAAGGCATGTTGTCAGTTCCTGCTTCCATATGATTTGCCAGCCTCCCTTACCTCTGCTTTGGGATTCTACCCAATAGTTAGGACTGCAGCAATGTGGAATGAAGAACATAGTACAGTTTTGTACCTACCATAAATGTAGATGTTCGAGGATCCACATTGCTGCCTCCCTCCTTCCCCTCTGTGTTTAGGGGTGGTTGTGTAGGTGAGGTTATATTCTGGTAATTTTGTATATATTGTACATATTTTTGGTGCAGGTATGTTTGGAGTTTTTGGTTTTGGCCTTATCTTTTCAGGGTCTTCTGACATCTGGGGCAAGAAAAGACTGAGGATATGACGTCGGTCATGCGCATTAGTACCCTGACGTACTGACGGTCTAATGCGCGCGCCTGACCGATCAATATAATTTTTTTTATATCGGGCCGACTGGACAGCGGACTACCCAATAGTTAGGACTGCAGCAATGTGGATCCTCGAACATCTACATTTATGGTAGGTACAAAACTGTACTTTTATAATAGCTGAAATGTGCTCCAAGAGTTTTGCATCTCTGATAAGAGAAAAGACATCTGTCCTGCTATTTGAGATAGTCTGTGGTCGGCCAGAAGTATGTTCCAGTGTCTGTTGATAATGCCCAACAATGTGTGGGTATTACGCCCATAGGTGGTAACCAGTCTGATCTCAGGTTGGTTATGTCATTTTCGCTCTTTGTATATCATCAGTTTCTGTCTGTCAATAGAAGAAACCTGATTACTTGCCGTGAGTATAGTCCCAGATTTGTAGCCACCAGCCCGAAACCTGTTGATCAGGTCTTTTCTATAATATTCATACCCGTCAGAAAGTGAACATATACGTTTTATGCGAAGAAATTCAGATTTGGGAATGTTCCGTGTAATGTGTGGTGGGTGGAAACTGGATGTATGCAACAAGGAATTGTACTGGGGGTATTTGCAGTAAACCTGAGTGTCCAATGTATAATCCTGATTCCTGGTAACAAGAACATCAAGAAATGTAATTTGATCCAAATCATAATTGACTGTAAATTGAATACCCCACTTATTCCCATTAATATACTCCATGAACTCATGTAAATAGGCAACATCCGTCCTCCATACCATCCAGCAATCATCAATATAGCGTCGCCACATGTCCATGGCCTCAAGAAATAAATTGTGGAGGGGATCATAGATAACTTGTTCCTCTATGAATGCCATGAAAAGGTCCGCATAAATGGGGGCAAATGATGCCCCCATAGCGGTGCCCTGTATTTCCCAAAAACAACTATCCTGATAGTAGAAGCTATTCTTGGTGAGTATGCATTCTTTTTACTTCAAAGAAGACAAAAGATTTCAGGCTGATTTTGGATCTAAGCAACGTAAACAAATTTACCTCGTAACAAGCATTCTGGGTAGTCACACTGGAGTTCATCCTTCCTTGTCTGTTAAGAGGAGATTATATATGCTGTTTAGTCTTCCAAAATGCCTGCCTCTGCATAGAGGTTGCTCAAGAGGCCAGGGGTTTTCTATAGTTCTGAGTAGAAGCCAGTCAGTTTCAGTTTCATAAAAACAACAAACTGGCAAACAGAGACCAGATAACAAATTTTGCAAAAATTTTATTTAAAACTCTGGCACCTCAGCAAAGACACCAGAGGAGGTCATAAAAATCACACAGTAAATCTAACAGCATAAAATAGCAAATCACATACCAGAACCACCAATCAGATATAACATCCAGTTATACTATCAAGCAGTCCTTTTAGTTACATCCCAAATTACTTTAAATGCTCGACTTACATTCTGCATTCATCCCCAGGTCTTAATGTATGGTAATTCAAAATATGGAGAGATGCCTTATATAATCTTTTATCTGTCAAAATGTTGCCCCCCCCCCCCCTTAAAACCAGTTTTAACTTGTTCAGGAACTGCAGCCTGTAAACCATAATAACTCCCATTATGGTATTATTGAGAATGCACGACACCACCACTTTCTGTTCTGCTTTTTTTTTTTTTCTTGTGTTCTTGCAATCTTGATTTAAATGTCGTTGCCTTTTCACCTATATGTATCTGCCCGCATATCTTTCTGTGGGTTGACATTTTCAACTTTTAATACTTATTAACTACATAGTTACACACATTGCAAACTCATCATGGGGTAGGTACTCCTGTTGAACCTAGTACTATTAACTAACTTATCCTTAGAATGTTTAATTAGTTTGTATTCACACACATTATTTCTAAAAATATGATAAATTATTTCTAAATATATGATAATTGCTCAAAGAATTTCAGTAGTATTTAATTAGTTCTGCTATCTACTTTGAAAATAAAGAATATTCTGTAACAAAATCTATTTCTAATTTATCATTTCAAAAAGAATTTTAATTTATATGTACTCCATAATCCAAAAAATTTGTTATTACCTTAGCTCTAGTTATGTCATCCACCTAAAAGTAAAATTGTATTACTTATTCATCACACCTATGTAAAACATGCCATTTATTACTTCTATATTTTCCATTATTGTAATCATTTTCTCAGTTGCTGTTATTATTTTCATTGAATGTAACAGTACTGCTCGACATACTTTGTTCTGTGTGTTAATATTTCTCTTTATGTAATTATTGTGGTGCCTTTCTCCTTGGGTTTCCACTGAAAATGGGCTCATTCTAGGCCCAGTGGACTTTCCCAGTTAACAAATGCAATAAATAAACATAATGTCTGTAGTAAAATGTATTAACAGTACTTTTAGCTAATTTCAAAAAAATCTTGACTTTCACTACACTTTTGTCATATCCTTAAAATCTCCTCAAATAAAATAATAAACAAGAAGGATGGCAACAAAAAAAACAAAAAAAAAATCCCTGTGTAAGCTGCTTACTGTTGTTTCATCACGCTTACCTTTCAGAATAAAATGTTCAAAAAGACTGCCTCAATGTAATAACTATCATTCTTAAAGGAAAAAAAATCTGTTTTTTTACATCCATCCATCCACAACCCCTTTTTTCCATTTTTGCGCATGGGTTTGGGGTGTCAATTTAACTGTGACAATCATCTAGAGCCAAGGTTTATACCACCAGGTGGCTAGCCCTGCCGCTGTAGTTCTTCCACACCACACACACACACACACACACACACACACACACACACACACACACACACCTATGGGCAATTTAGTGTCTCCAATCCACCTACTGCATGTCTTTGGAGTGATGGGGGAAACCTGAAACCCACGCAAACACAATGAGGATATGCATGCTGTGCACAGAAGGTACCCCAGCCAAGAAATGAACCAGGGAACCTCTTACTGTGAGATGACAATGCTATCCACTGTACACAAAACAAACACTCGGACTAAACCACCAAACTATTTATTATATAAAACAGAGCTTCCCTTCCTCAGTGTTTGTACCCAAAAGTTTTGTTTTATATAATAAATAGTTTGGCGGTTAAGTCTGAGTATTTGTTTTGTGTTTTATAATTTTGTAGATTTGGCTTTGTTTTCCACCACATATTATTTGTGGGGTTTTTTTGTTTAATGCTATCCACTGTGCTATTCTGGTTAATAAAATGTTCTATATTTTCTGTAATTCCTTTACAAAGCAATATTAAAATTAAATTATCAGTATATCTATAATTTCTTAAAATATACTTATGCACAAATTCATGTGTCTATATATATATATATATATATATATATATATATATATATATATATATTTAATTTTTAGAATTTTTGTTTTATTTTACATTTGTTAACCGGGAAAGTCCGACTGGACACACATCCATTTTCAGCAGAGGCCCGGGGAGAAAATCTCCAATAGCATGTCATAAAGAAATTACGCAAGAATATCATACAGAGATATAGGTTCCATAGAAACATAAGTTATGTATAGATTAACAATTCCTTTAGTAAAGTCAGCATACAGCATTCTAGTAGTAGGGTTTATATAGAATATAAAATATAAACGCACAAGAAAAAAACATTTTTTTTCTTTTATCTAAATTATGAGTACTCTCAATATTTTGTTACAGAAATAACCAGTGATTATTAAGCTTTACAGTGAAAGGAGTTAGGGGACGTTTATGTGACGACTGGGGAGAGATGGGTGAAGGCTGCCAGCCTAGTCAAATAGAATTTAATATATAATTCTATCAACTGTATAAATAAATGTAAAAATACAGGCTTGTGTTTTAAAATGTAGGAAAACACTGTGAAATGTGGAACTGCAAAATATGTGATAACATTGCACTCTACTGGTCCAGTGAAGTATGTTGCATCCTTTCATGTTAGAATTGAAAAAAATACGTACACTCACTAACAAGGTAGCGACCAGCAAAAAAAGGAAATACAAAATCAGATCAAATCGCTACGGCTATGTCAATTACAGCTTGCAATTTCTTGGTACAAAAATCCAAATGCAAGTTTAAAATGTCAATATATTTATTAGATAAAACCAGCGTATTAAAAAGCAAACGGAGATATAAAGTCTCTGATATAACTGGTAAACTTCTCACGAATGGAATATTCAGGTTATTAAACGCTGTTACATTCATCAGCTACTGGCAACAACGTCTCAAAAGTAAGCGTTTCACAAAGAAATGCTAGTATGAGCAACTTGTAATCACTTCCACCAGTACCTGAATATACAGGTTGCTTGTCTCAAAAGCAGCAATGCTGCTATTTCGTAAATGGAATCAGGTAAATTCCAAACAGCCTGAGCACAAAAAAGCTGCGAGATTCAAGTGATCAAACAACCATGAATATTATCTTGCAGCATGTACTCCACCAGATTTCTTCAATTTACAAGCACGCTTTCCATATTCCTATAGTAATCCTGATGCTCCAACAAACCAACGTGTGTGAAATAAACACTTCAATAACAAAATATTAAGATGGTCCCAGTATTTTCACGATAAGCGCTTTTGGTAATCCTTCCTCAGATCGTTGTTATAAAAGGGACTCCATTACTTGATATTTAATATAATGTCTTGACCAATAGAATTTCAAACATAGGCATTGCCTCCAATGACATCAGCAAATATATCCAAATATGGTGTATGACACACCTCTATTTTCATCCTAGCATCGGTCTTCTAGCTTTCAAAATCTGCTTTATAGGAATAATGTTATTAAGTCCTGGAGGCCGATCTGCTCGCAAATTGATAATCCACTTGGTCTCACATAGCTCTGTTCTATTTATTAAGTCCCCTCTTTTATTCCATGTTTGTAGAAAAAGAACTTAAAGAAATTTTAATTGATATTCCTAGTGTTCTAAGGGACACAGATGATTTTTTGGTAAAACTTAAAATGATCATGGATTCGTTGGTGGATAAACATGATCTGATGCTAGCTACAATGGATGTTACAAGTCTTTTTACATCAATACCCAATGAGTATGGTATCCATGCAGTAAGACGAGTCATTGGGGAAGAAGGAATCAATAAAAGTAATGCCAACCTTATTTGCACACTACTGGACATGATTCTGAACAACAATTTTTTTCTATATGGATCAAAAATATATTGGCAACGTTGGGGGGTTGCCATGGGCACCCCCTGTGCCAACAGTTATGCAAATATAGTTCTTTTCGATTGGGAAAAGAGGCATGTATTAAGTACCACAAATCCATGGTTTAATCACGTAAAGTATTATGGTCGTTTTGTAGATGACCTTTTTATACTTTGGGAAGGAGATGAAAAAGAATTTGTGCCATTTATGGAAGATCTTAATATGACAACATCATTTCTTAAGTTCACAGGACAGTACTCACATAAATCATTGAGTTTCCTGGATGTTAATGTTATATTAGAAGAAGGAATACAAACTTCCTTATATAGGAAATCGACATGGAGAAACCACTATTTATATAAAAATAGTATGCATCCAAGACATATAACACAAAACTTAATGAAGAGTGAACTTGTTAGAATTACAAAAAGATGCACACAAGAGACTTTAAAACAGAAAGAGATACTAGACTTGAAAGAACGTTTACAAGTACGTGGTTATTCTGAAAAGGATATGAATAGAACAATGCAGGAATTTTCTGTTAACCAAGAACAGAATCATGAGGGATTCAGACAAGTGAATAAAGATAAGATGCCTGTTTCTCGATTAATGCTTACTTTTAGTACTGACAATAAACAAGTTAAGGAAGTTATATACAAATATTGGCCGATTTTGACACAAGATACAAAGCTACGGACCATAGTAGGTGATAAACCACAATTTTCTTATAAAAATCAGAAGAATATCAAGAGGCTTTTATGTATGAAGGATTGATTTCCTAGACCGAAAATAGTAGGATGGAAAGGCACCTTCCAGTGCAGAAATTGTTCTGCATGTGAATATATAGACTCTAGTAATGTTTTTAAACATCCGAGTATGGGCAAAGAATTTGTTTTTAATTGTAAAGCAACATGTATAACTCAGAATGTGATATATCTGGCTACCTGCACAAATTGCACATTTTTCTATGTTGGAAAGACAAACCAGATATTTAAGAAAAGGTTACTTCACCATTTAAGTGATATTAGAAGAGGAGATATGCGTAATGCACTGGCAGCGCATATTTCAAAGTATCCTACACATAGTTTTGTCTTTAAAGTTATCGAAAATATCAATGCAGGTCATAAAAGAGGGGACTTAATAAATAGAACAGAGCTATGTGAGACCAAGTGGATTATCAATTTGCGAGCAGATCGGCCTCCAGGACTTAATAACATTATTCCTATAAAGCCGATTTTGAAAGCTAGAAGACCGATGATAGGATGAAAATAGAGGTGTGTCATACACCATATTTGGATATATTTGCTGATGTCATTGGAGGCAATGCCTATGTTTGAAATTCTATTGGTCAAGACATTATATTAAATATCAAGTAATGGAGTCCCTTTTATAACAACGATCTGAGGAAGGATTACCGAAAGCGCTTATCGTGAAAATACTGGGACCATCTTAATATTTTGTTATTGAAGTGTTTATTTCACACACGTTGGTTTGCTGGAGCATCAGGATTACTATAGGAATATGGAAAGCGTGCTTGTAAATTGAAGAAATCTGGTGGAGTACATGCTGCAAGATAATATTCATGGTTGTTTGATCGCTTGAATCTCGCAGCTTTTTTGTGCTCAGGCTGTTTGGAGTTTACCTGATTCCATTTACGAAATAGCAGCATTGCTGCTTTTGAGACAAGCAACCTGTATATTCAGGTACTGGTGGAAGTGATTACAAGTTGCTCATACTAGCATTTCTTTGTGAAACGCTTACTTTTGAGACATTGTTGCCAGTAGCTGATGAATGTAACAGCGTTTAATAACCTGAATATTCATTCGTGAGAAGTTTACCAGTTATATCAGAGACTTTATATCTCTGTTTGCTTTTTAATACGCTGGTTTTATCTAATAAATATATTGACATTTTAAACTTGCATTTGGATTTTTGTACCAAGAAATTGCAAGTTGTAATTGACACAGCCGTGGAGTAGCGATTTGATCTGATTTTGTATTTCATGTTAGAATTCGGCCCAAGGGCAGATGGATGAAGATTTCATGCCCATTGTTTTAAGGCTAAAGTTTATGACTAGAATTTAGATGCGGAAGGTGCTTTATTGCTTTAGTTTCTGTTAGTATATACATGTGAAATGTCTTCTATTGTTGTAAGTTTCTGTGCAGGTGTTAGATTGTTAAATAATGCAGTTTGTGGCCTGATAACTCAGACCAGGTGTTAAGATGATGCAGTATGAATACTGGGAAAACCTAAGTGTCAAAAATTATGTAATTTTGGGTGGGCCTTAGAGACATGTTTGTTAGTAATGTTTAAATACTATTTCTCACAAGAGACCTGGAGCATTTTGATCTGGACATCTAACTTATCAGCACTCTGCTTATGCTCACATGTAAATTTTTAGCACTGTGATATCTTGTAGGAATAGTTAAAGCTAGTAAAGATTAATTAGATATTTTTCTGAAACCAGACCTGTCCTAATGTATTATTTTAAGTTTCTGTGTGATCTGTGAACTCTTAGATATCTCTGTGGCATAGAAGTTTTGTCTTGTGTTTTAAGTATTTATTATTAAATATTTTTAAAACCTTCTATCTGTGGCTGCTTTGTGTAGAGATACGCTCTAGAGTACATTGCATATTTATATAGAGTTTATTGTAATAGGCCACTCTGATAAGCCTTAGACTGTATAGTCACATTACCATTGGATATTAATATTGCACAGTTATAATTGGACACCCTTTTAAGGGCCTTTTAGTAGCTGATATTATTAACTGGGTGGTGGCAGTAATTACTACCGTATAGTCTGGAAAAGGGGCACAGCTGGAGAATCTGTGTCAGCCTTTCCCAGGAGTGTCTGTGAAGTTGTACAAATACTTATCTCAAAGTGTGTGTGTGTTATGTCAGCTACTTGGGCAGGGACACGAAGCGCTGGTTGGACAGAGAGGGTACTGGAGGTTCTAGCTTGCTCATTTAGGCTGAGACCGGGACCCTATAGCTGTGCCAGTGGGGAGTCTTATTGGGGACCTGGTGAGCAAGGGAGCAGCCAGCCTCAGACTGACTATGATCTCTGTGTGCACTTAAGGGAAATTGTACTTTACTGTGTGCATTAGTTATCCTTTCCTCTTCTAGGAGACAACCTCCCTGGTGTTAGTGGTGAGGACTGAGGCTCCTTGATTGCTGGGCCAGGGCACAGTCGGCACACCTTAGTAGAATCCTTGAACATGGTATTGGTGCAAATTAACCTGGGGGGGGTAGCATGAACAAAGCCAATTGTTTGAGAAGTGGGTTCTCAGGAGTTTCTTAAATTGAATAGTGGAGGTAGTGGAGGTTATTTGGCTAGGTAGTGAGTTCCAGATTTTGGCAATAGTGCAGGCAAAGAGAGACTTGCCAGCATAGGTTTTGTGTCTGATAATGCTTATTAGGTGCTGAGAACTAGATCGTAATGCTCTGGTAGGGATGTGGGGGTTAATTATATTTTGAAGTGCAGGGCTTTTTTCTGGAATGTAGAAGAGATTATGCGCTATTGTGAGTTGATTAAACAGAAGTAGTTGAGGTAGAGCTTGAGCCAATTGAGTTGGTTAAGGGTGAGACAGTGGTGAGATTTGTATGAGGTTTCAGTAGCGAACTTGGCTATTTTGTTGTAACAAGATTCTGTTTTGTTTAGATCACTCTGGCGGAGATTAGTAAGGATGGGAGAGGCATAGAGAAGGATGGATAAGAGATGAGTTCTTGCAATAGTAGCTTTGATTTAGTTATAAAGTGTTTGTTTCTATAGAGAAGTCCTAGTTTTTTATTAACTTTCTTAATGGTTTGTGCTACATGGATGTCAAATTTGAGGTTATTGTCTATTTCTACACCTAACAGTTTAGTGTGTGCAGTTGGAGTGAATGGTGAAAGTGTTGTTGGGGGGGAGCATGACCTAGGCCGAAAAAAATTAATTTAGTTTTTGGGGGGGTTAAGAATAAGTTTGATGTTTGTGAACCATGTTTCAGCTAGAGTAAAAGTGTTTTAGGTGAGGATTTGCAGTTCCATTAATGTGGGGGCGGCACTTATAAGGGTGGTGCCATCTGTGTATTGTACTACTGATGCTGTGAGTGAGGAGGAATTGATTTGGTTGGTGAATAGTGAAAACAATAGTGGGCCAAGGATGGATCCTTGAGGAACACCTATGGATACTGGTAGCAGGGAGGACAGCTGGTCATGCCATAGGACTGCCTGCTGTCGACCAGATAAGTAGCTAGTAAACCATGATATAGTGGAGGGGCTGAGGCTTAGGGTAGATAAAGTTTGGAGAAGAATGTTATGGTCCACCATGTCAAAAGCTTTAGATAAGTCTAAGAAAATGGAAGATACTAATAGTCCCTTGTTTTTATTGTGGTTAACTACATCTGTAAACGATAGTAGTGCTGTGGGATGGTCTAAAGCCATGCTGGGTTTTGGAGATTAAGTTGTTTTGTAAGAGGTATTGAAGTAGTTGGGAATGTACAACTCTCTGTAATATCGTGGATAGAGGTGAGAGTATTGCGAATGGGCGGTAGTTGGTGAGTTCTAAGGAGTTGCCCCCTTTGTGCAGTGGAATAATGTTTGATGTTTTCCACAGGATGGGGACTTTGAACTCTGCAAGTGACCTGTTTATGAGGATGGACACAGGATAGGCTATGGCGTCTGCTGCTATCTGAAGGAATTTGGCTGGTAGGGTGTCAGCAGCTAGTGTGGTTGGTTTGAGTTTCTTAAGGAGCTTTGAAATAATTTTAGTGGGTACAGGGTGTAGGGAAAAGTTGGTGGTATTGTTTTGAGTAGTAGGGTGGGTTTTCCTAGCACCTGGTATAGGGCTGCTAGTGATATTGAGGGCATTGGTAAGGGTTTGGACTGTTTCGGTAAAGAACTTGTTAAATTGTGTAGGAATGTTGTCATGGTTGTTTGGTAGTACTGAGGTTGGGGTGGTGGCTTTACCTGGGTGGATTATGCCATTTATTGTAGCCCAAAATTTCTTAGGGTTGTTGGCATATTTTTCCTGCATGTTTTTGTAGTAGTTACTTTTGTCTAGTTTGATTTGTTTGTTGGCTTTGTTTCGAAGGTCTTGGTAGGTTTGCCTCAGATTACTGGTTTTGTTTTTTTTTATATTGACTCTAGGCCTGATCCCTCTCTTTCATTGTACCCTTAGTATCTTTAGTTAGCCATGAAGCATAGTTAGCTTTTAGTGTTATAGTTCTGAAGGGGGCATGACAGTTTAGGATTTGCAGGAAAGTGGAGTTAAAGTACTGTACGGCATCATCTAGAGAGAGTGGTTTTAGGGGTGTCCAATTACAGCTTTGTAGTGAATTGATGAAGTCAGTTGTTTTAAAGGTATTTTTGTTACGTATTACTCTGAGGTTGGATTAGGTAGGTTAGTTGATGATCACTTAGATTGTCAGGTAGACAGCCAGAGTGCCATGCTAGAGTGGGGTCAGATAACAGAATCCAGTCTAAGATGGATTCGTGTTTTGAGGTTTTGTCTGTACTGTTTGGGGTGGATAGAATTTGGGTAAATCTATGGAGGTTAATGTGGGTAGTTGGAGTGTGGCTAGAGCAGTTCAGCCAGTCAATATTAAAGTCAACTAATAGTGCAGTTTCTTGTGGCATGGAGTTTGAGATCCAGTTTAGCAGGTTTTCCATTATAGTAGTGTTATTGCCTGGTGGAATGTAGCCACCTGCAATAATATGTTTGTTTGAGTTTAGTTTTAATTTGGCAAGGATTAGTTCAACATCTTTGATTTCTTGGGTGTTATAATCAATTTGTTCAATGGTGAGATGATTTTGGAACAATATCGCTACACCACCTCCCTTTTTCTCTACTGTATCTCTGCGTATTATATTATAACCAGGGGCTGTAATCTCATTATTATGGTGTTCTGCTTTAAGCCATGTTTCAGTTAGCACT
Organism: Protopterus annectens; assembly: GCF_019279795.1. Classification (NCBI taxonomy): domain Eukaryota; kingdom Metazoa; phylum Chordata; order Ceratodontiformes; family Protopteridae; genus Protopterus; species Protopterus annectens. The sequence goes on along the minus strand of NC_056737.1, from coordinate 805,515,572 downwards.
GCTATTTCTGGTTTATATACAGCTAGAAGGGCGTGAAGGTCCTGGATTTTGTTTAGTATAGGGGGTTTGGCTGATTCGAGTCTGTGTAGGGTTTTGTGGTGGGCCCTGGATTAGGGTGAATGTCACCACAGCGAATGAGTTTATGGAGTAGGTAAATATATAGTTTAGTTTGTGTAGTAATTTAATATGTTTTAATGAGGAGTGAGGGTTAGTTCTGACTGACAGTTTGTAGTGGGAGTAAGAGACTGATCTAGAGGAGGTGAGGTCTAGTGGTGTGATAGGGAAGTTACAAAGTTTCAGGGGAGTGGATAGAGGTTCAGTTTGCCATTGTGGGGCAGTACTGATATGTAGTGGAGTGAGGTAAGAGTAGAGGTAGGAGAGTAGGAGAAAGGTGATGATAGTACATAGGTAGAGTGGTGCTTTTATTAAGTGGACTGTTGTTTATAGTTCATGATGTTTGTTGGAGTGTTTAAGAGTAGTATCTTAAAGTAAGTGGGGTTGATATACTAATATATCTATATGGGTCTACTTTGTTTCATTGAAAGCTCATTTCACTGAATTTGAATTCACCCTGACCAAGTCACTAAAGCTGAAATTACTGAAAACTCATGTCACCGAATCTCATTTCACTAAAGTGAAGTACTGGCACAGTGTAGAGTACTGTCAGGCAAGTAAAAGGTATATGCCCTTTTCCCCACTGTAGTGCGATGCTGGAGTTAGTATATATAGTTAGGTGGGGGAAGACAGCCCCCCTACATTTGGGCGTGTAGGTGGCATAGTCCCCCACCTAGTTTGGTTTTATATTATATTTCACAGAAAGCTTCAAAACAGTACTTTTTAAACCATAGATATGCATACTTGCAACACCAACAACTAACTCTTTCCAGAAGACAGTAGAGTTAAATAAAGGTTTTGCTGATATTTTTTAATTTGTGCTCTGCTTACCAGTTTGTTTTTCTAGTTTTCATTTTTTTAATTGTTGTACGCATTTCAGTTTCATGCCTTTCCATTTAGTCTCACCTCAGCATCCAGGATTTTTACCAAATGTATGTCCATAGTTGTAGCAACCAGAGGCTAGAGGATTGTCTACTAGCTGTACTAATTTTAAAAAGATTACTGGCAACTCACAAGTTTATTCTAGATATTTTCCATTTCAAAGGATTATGATAAAGATTTGCAACTTCCTAGACGGAGTCTTCAGAGATTCTGATCTTTATAGAATGCACTTTAGAATTTGCAAGACCCATCCTCTTTTAAATAGTATTCCTTCTCAACAGGCTGCGGTATCTTATTTATTTTATTTGACATTTGTTGACCGGGATAGTCCGACTGGATACATGTCCATTTTCATAGTTTCATAGTATAGTACTAGGCTATCTGCCCTGGGGCATTTGTAAGCCTAGCCATAGTGATGTGGCTTTTGCCACCCCATGAAATGGTACAAAAAAATGTACAGAATAAATTTAGAATACTGTGCCTCTGTCTAGTAGTGACACAATGAAGGTCCCCTTATATAATAGAATTAGTTTACTGTGCCCCTGTCTAGCAGTGACACAGATGTGACCACGATCTCCCATCCACTCATCAAGATTTCTCTTGAAGAGAGTCAGTGAGGGGCTCTGCCTATACGAACTGGGATCTTGTTCCAAAGCATGGGAAGCCTCTGGGTTATGAATCTATCCCTCCAGCATGTCCTATTCATACTTGTGCCGAGGTTTAAGTCTTTAGCTCGTGGTCCTGATGGATTTGGATTTTTGAGGTGGAGCATGTCCATCAGATCCTGATTGGACATGGCCTTGTCAGGCAGAGATCACCTCTGAGCGGTATGCTACTGAATAGAGCTGAAGTTTCTTTAGTCTGGCAGAATAAGACATATGTTGGAGACCCTTGATCCTCTTGGTGAGGTACTTTTGTGGTCTCTCCAGCTGTTGCAAATGCCGGGTGAGGTACATAACAAATGGGGCATTGTACTCAATCATGGGTCTGATGAGGGAGGAATATAGGGGTACAATGACATCCTTGGATCTGGATGGGAATCCCTTCATGATGAGGTGTGCAAGGTAGAATGTTTTTCTAACCACTTTGGCAACGTGGGTGTCAAATGAGAGGTCGCTGTCGACTTGGGTCCCTAGGTCTCTGATTTCTTCTCAGTGGGTTGCTGTCTATGTGATAATTTGTGGGTACTTTGTTTTCCCAAAGGGATGACTATACATTTTTGGCATTTAGTTTAAGGCCGTGACTCTGGCACCAGTTGTCTGCTTCTGTGAGGCCTTTTTGTAGGATGTGTGTCTGCTGGTGTATAGACTATGGCGCCTAGTTTGCAGTCATCTGTGAACTCTGTCAGCCACAGCCCTCCCATGTTTGCTTTAACATCTGAGAAATAAATGCCGAACAAGAGGGGTCCCAGGACAGATCCCTGTGGGACACCACTTGTGACTGGCTTTGAGTCTGACATTGCTCCAGTGATTTTAACTTTATGGGTTCTGTCCTTTAGCCAGTTTGCAACCCATCTAGTGACATAAGGGTTTACTTTTAAGCTGTTGAGCTCATCTATGATGCCTGAGTGGGGTATTGTGTCGAAGGCCTTAGCCAAGTCCAGTTATGCTGTATGGACTGCTTTGCCCTCATCAATGGCTCTAGTGACTCTTTCGAAAAAGTCAACCAGGTTTAAAAGGCAGGATCTGCCCTTTACAAAGCCAAACTGGGTGGGTGTCTGTAGGTCCCCTATGTCTCTGTTTATGAGTTCCATAATGATTCTTTCCATAGCTTTGCAGACCAGGCTGGTTAAGCTTATGGGGCGGTAGTTTCCAGGGTCTGTAGAGGCACCCCTTGTGGAGTGGGACCACTGTTGCTGTATGCCAGTGTTCAGGTACATATCGGCTAAGGTTAAATAGCATTTTTATGTGTGGGTTTAGCTCCTCTTGGAGTTCACGTAACCCGGGATACCATCAGGTCCCATTGATGCTGTGTTTTTGCTTTGTTTAGGGCGGTTCTCACTTGGACATCTGAGATGACAGGGAGATTACATTCAGCTGGGATAAGTATTTCTTCTTTGGGGTGAAGGAGGAATTTGCACTGAACCTGTCAGCCAGAATGTTGGCAATATCTGTGGGTTCAGTGTATTTTTGTTGTTGTGAACCAACTCTGAGCATATCTGAGGGTTTCCGCCCAGGTTTCTAACATAGCTGAAGAAGGCTTTGTGGTTATCTTTAGTGTACTTAGCGATTTTTCTCTCAAAATTGGCCTTGGATGTTTTTATGAGAGAACGTAGTTTTCTGCTAATGTTGATCAGAGATGTCTTCCCTTCATGGGATTTTGCTCTGACGTGCAGTAGCTTCCTTCTTTTGTTATACAATTTGTTTATGGCTGAGGTCCACCAGACAGGACGCTTACCTTTGGCGGAGGCCCGGGGAGAAAAGCTCCAAGATAATAATACACATTGAACATTTAGTAAATGCTAGTTTCAAGCAGATACACTGATTTAAGTACTTTTTGGCTTTTTTTATCTGCATTGTCCTCTCTGGCTTTCATTTAATAAGATATAACTGTTTTTGTGTTTTTCTGCTGAATTCTAAAGTATCTGCACTTAAAAGTAGCATTTTGGTCGACTCTGGTCGAATAATACTGTTTTTTTGCTAATTTAATTGCTGAGGCTGCTCACTAAAGTGTGCTAGCCTGTGTAAATCGATTTTACTGTTTGCCTAACTGCATTTCTGTGTTCTTTCCTAAAAAAACAAAAAACAAAAAAAAATACTCCTTGTCTTCCCGCCTTTGCTCGACTAGTTAAGACCAGTATACAGGCTTTGCTGTATTCTGGGCTGTGTGTAGTTCCTGTGTTGGCCATTGCCTTACTTGGATAGAAGGAAGTTTCCGAGCTCACCAGTGGGAGTGGGGAGCCTTGAGCAGCCTATCTGTCCCTGGGGACAGTGATCTCAGCACTTGAGCTGTAATTCATTGGTTGCCTTGGACCATTTCTAGCTCTTTCAAGTTCCCTGTATAAATCCGCCTCAGGCGTTGTTTTTGGCTATATACCCAAGCAGAGCTCCATGGTCCTGCAGAGGGTCCTGGCAACAGAGAACTGAAAGCGACCACTTTCCTGATTTAAGTACTTTTGGCTTTTTTATCTGCATTGTCCTCTCTGGCTTTCATTTAATAAGATATAACTGTTTTTGTGTTTTTCTGCTGAATTCTAAAGTATCTGCACTTAAAAGTAGCATTTACTCTGGTCAAATAATACTGTTTTGCTAATTTAATTGCTGAGGCTGCTCACTAAAGTGTGCTAGCCTGTGTAAATCGATTTTACTGTTTGCCTAACTGCATTTCTGTGTTCTTTCCTAAAAAAAACAAAAAAAAATACTCCTTGTTTTCCGCCTTTGCTCGACTAGTTAAGACCAGTATACAGGCTTTGCTGTATTCTGGGCTGTGTGTAGTTCCTGTGTTGGCCATTGCCTAACTTGGATAGAAGGAAGTTTCTGAGCTCACCAGTGGGAGTGGGAGCCTTGAGCAGCCTATCTGTCCCTGGGGGAAGTGATCTCAGCACTTGAGCTGTAATTCATTGGTTGCCTTGGACCATTTCTAGCTCTTTTCAAGTTCCCTGTATAAAAAACAGCGTTATACAGGTGTAAACTATTTTATACAGGTTTTGACTTTTACTGGCACCGCCAAGACTGCACTTCAATTTTTCCCTTAGAAGCTCTACTCATTCTTTTTAGCTGTATATATTACCCCTTGTTTTCGGAACTTCTATCCTTAGCAAGCACTCATAATAAAACCAAGCACTCTTACCCTAAAGTAAGCACCACAGGCATCCACTACCCCTGTGAATACCCACTTCCCTTAAAGGCACAACACTCCTTATAATATTCTAGTATGTGGTAGACCACTAGCATCCTCTCTTGTTCAGCTGGTTAATCTGGGAATCTTAAGACAATGTTACAATTGTCTCATGTACACAGACAACCCTCTCCTCCTTCCTACTAACACATATACTTGTGAGAGATGCAACTATATAGCCAGACTGGAGGCTGAACTCTCTCAACTCAGGACTGGCAAGACCAGTCAGGAGGAGATGGTACCCACACCCAAAGCAAAACCAGTCACACATAAACCACCACTAATGCAAAACCAAACACATAAAACACAAAGACATACTCGGAGGCTCTTGTAAAAACTTACCAAAACAACAGAGGCCTCCAAAGCAGACACCCAGAAATACACCCCACAAAACGCAACACCTACAACACATACCTCAAGCAACAGGTGTGTCGACAATCACAGCCCCTAAGGCAAAATACTATGCCAGAGACATTAGTAATAGGTGACTCTATAGTCAGACACACCGATGTTCCACTTACCAGGCTGAATAAGGAGAGGGTAACAGTGAGCTGCCTATCGGGGCTAGGATCCGCCACATTACACACGCACTCAGGCCAAAGCAAGTACAAGTATGATTCAGTCATTGTCCATGCTGGTGTGAATGACCTGAGACGCACTCCCTGGACTACATGAAAAGAGACATTGAGGAGCTCTCATTATGTAGCCCAGACTGGTATGACCCTGACCCTGAGCAGCATCCTGCCTTCACCAAGAATGATGCCTCAGTACAAAGACAAAATGATCAGTTTTAACAATTGGCTTAATCACTGGTGTCATTCTAGGGGGATCCAATGTCTGCCAGCCTGGGATGATATGCTGGACAAGGATGGCTTGCACTTGTCACCACTGGGCTTCCGGATACTGGCCAAGGCTCTTGCCACCCCCATAGTGCCTTTTTTAGGCAATGCTCAAAGGACAAATCAACCTCCATAAAAAACAAAAATGGAAAAAAATTAAGGGTAATGCTGCTCAACGCCAGAAGTCTAAATCTCAAGATGCAGGCACTGAAGCACTTCTCAGTATGGAGAACATCGATGTCTGTGCAGTAACCGAAACCTGGTTTAAGGCTCCTGAGAGCACTCCAGCACTACCAGGCTATACCTCATATCATGCGTTTCGACCTCAAGTTCCAGGCCGAACCACAAAGGGAGGGGGAGTGTCCATTTTCATAAAGGACGGCTACCCATGAAGCATCAGAAACCATACAAGTTTTACTCACCATAGGCAAAACTGCCATACAACTGGTCGCATGTTATAGAACTCCCTCCCAATCCCAGGAATCCCATCAAGCATTCCTGAAAACACTAGAGGATATGAATGTCACACCAAACACCATCATATTGGGTGACTTCAACTACCCCAACATAGACTGGGCCCACTATTCTAGCCCTAACACCCTAGCCCAAAGATTCCTGGAATTCATAAACTCAAATGCTATGGAGCAACTGGTCACTTCTCCTATGAGGAGAGATAATATACTTGACCTGATTATCACAAACATGGCGTCCAAATGGGATATAAACTCCTCACTGGTAAGATCTGACCATAAACTGATCACGTTGGATGTACATATCCCACCCCACCCCAGAACAAAAGACTACAGTGAAAAACTTTTCAAAAGCTGACTTTGTGCTCCTCAAGTCAGAAATGATATCCTTTAAGCCTACTGGGTTAATGGAAATCACATCTCAAAATGCTGAATCCTTCACAAAAGCCTTTTACGGACATCTCCAAGAATGCATGGATCAAGCAATCCCAACTAAAACCAAGACCCTCTCCACCAAGGAAAAGGTTTGGTGGACCCCGCTATAAACAAACTGTACAACAAAAGAAGGAAGCTACTGCAGGACAAAGCCAAATCCCACAAGGGCTTCCTGATCAGCACAAGTAAAAAACTACATTCTCTCATAAAAACATCTAAAGCAAACTTTGAGAAAAAGATTGCCAAGGATACCAAAGACAATCACAAAGCCTTCTTCAATTATGTCAGAACCTTGGGAGGAAATTCTCAGATATGCTCTGAGCTAGTACACAATGACAAAAAATTCACTGACCCTACTGACATTGCCAACATTCTGGCAGATAGGTTCAGTGCAGATTTCTCCCCTCCCTCACCCCCTAAAGATGAAGTAATTATCCCTGCTGAATGTAACCTACCTGTCATCACAGACACACAGGTGAAATCAGCACTCAACAAGGCAAAAACACAGCATCTATGGGACCCGATGGTGTTACGTGAACTCCAAGATGAACTAAACCCCTAAGAACTCTATTCAATCTTAGCCTCACTACAGGATATGTACCTGAACACTGGCACAGCAACAGTGGTCCCACTCCACAAAGGGGAATTCTACTGACCCAGGTAACTACATAAGTTTGACCAGCCTGGTCTGTAAGGCTATGGAAAGAATCATCATGGAACTCATAACATTGGGGATCTGCAGACCCTTGATCCCACACAGTTCGGTTTTGTATTTTGTAAAGGCAGATCCTGCCTCTTAAACCTGGTTGACTTCTTTGAGACAGTCACTAGTGCCATCGATGAGGGCAAGGCTGTCCACACTGCCTATTTGGACTTGGCTAATTGACACGATACCACACGCTGGCATCATTGACAAGCTCAGCAGCCTAAATGTAAATCCATATGTCACAAGATGGGTAGCAAACTGGCTAAAAACAGAACCCATAAGGTTAAAATTGCTGGAGCCATGTCAGACTCAAAACCAGTCACAAGTGGTGTCCCACAGGGCTCAGTCTTGGGTCCACTCCTATTCGGCATTTACTTCTCAGATGTGAAAGCAAATATGGAAGGATTATGGCTGACAAAGTTTGCAGATGACTGCAAACTGGGTGCCATAGTTGATTCACCTGCCGACACACACATCCTACAGAAAGGTCTCACTGAAACGGACAACTGGTGCCGGAATCATGGCCTCAAACTTAATGCCAAAAAATGTATAGTCATCCCCTTTGGGAAAAACAAAGTACCCACAAATTATCACGACAATAACCCACTGAATACGGAAGAAGTAATCAGAGACCTGGGGACTCAAGTCGATAGTGACCTCTCCTTTGACAAACATTTTGCCAAAGTGGTCAGAAAGACATTCTACCTTGCCCATCTCATCATGAAGGGATTCTCATCCAGATCAAAGGAGGTCATTGTACCTCTATATTCCTCCCTTGTCAGGCCCATGATTGAATATAATGCTCCATTTGGGATGTATCTCACCCGGCACATGCAACAACTGGAAAGACCCCAGAAGTACCTCACCAAGAGGATCATAGATCTCAAACATGTGCCTTATCCAGCTAGATTAAAGAAACTCCAGCTCTATTCAGTAGCATACCGCCTGCTCAGAGGTGATTTGTGCCTAACATACAGGGCCATGTCCAACCAGGAATTGATGGACATGCTCCATCTCAAAAATCCAAATCCACCAGAACCACACGAGCTAAAGATTTCAACCTCTGCACAAATATGAATAGGACATGCTGGAGGGATAGATTCATAACACAGAGGTTACCCATACTCTGGAACAAAATCCCAGTTCATGTGAGACAGAGCCCTTCATTGGCACTGTTCAAGAAAAATCTCGATGCATGGATGGGAGATGGAGTGACCTCAGTGTCACTACTAGACAGAGGTATAGTTTACTAAATAATGGGGTCCCACATGTGTCACTACTAGAGAGGCGCAACTATATAGTATGGGGTGCATCACTGTTGGCTAGGCTTATAAATGCCCCCGGGCAGATAGCCTAGTACACTACTATGAAACTACTATGAAACTATGAAACTATAAGCAATGCCAGCATTTAGCACATATAGTACTTATTAACACTTTACAAAACATAACATTATTTTCAAAGTTAAACATACATAACATTACATTCAGGTTTAAGACACAGTGAGCAGCTGTTATACAATTGACCCTTCCTGAAATGGAGTGGTAGAAAAAAGTTAGAAGTAGTTGAAGGTAAGGCACCTAAGAAATAGAGAGGTCACTAGTCGGGGTTAGTGCAAGGACATAACCAATGAGTTTTGAAGTATTTCTTGAGTTTGTTTTTGAATTGAGTTAGTGAGGGTTCTAGGGTCAAGTCAGCTGGGAGTCTGTTCCATACTTTTCCAACAGAGTTGGCAAACAAAGAGTCCCCAGCTGAGTAGTTGGATTTGTATGTTTGAACTAGGAATCTAGTGGATGATCGCAGTGGCTGGGTGCTGGTGTAGGGGCTGATAATATTTTTTAGTGCAGGTGTATTTTCTGGTTGGTAAAGGACTTTATGTGCCACTATTAGCTGGTTGAACTGCAGTAGGCTTGGCAGTTCAAGCCATCCTAGGTGATTTAGGTTGTGACAGTGGTGTGTCCGGTAGGCTGTGTCAGTAGCAAATCTGGCAATGTGGTTATAGCAGCATGATAGTTTATTAAGATCTGTTTTGTTTAAGTTGGGGAATAGAGGTGAGGCATAGAGAAGAGTTTATAGCAGACGGGAATGGGCAATTGCAGTTCTAGCAAGTGGGGTAAGGAAAGGTTTGATTCTGTAAAGAGAGTCAAGTTTTTTATTAATGGTTTTGATAGTTTGATTGATATGTGTATCAAACTTCAGGTTGTTATCAACTATGACACCTAGTAGTTTAGTTTGGGCTTCTGGGGAGATGATAGTGCCATTGTTAGCAGTTATGTTGAAGGCTGGCAGGGGGGTCCTGCATGTGGGGGAGAAGTGGAGCAACTTAGTTTTGTTGGGGGTTAGGATTAGATGTTGATTGGAGAGCCATTTTTCCACTGTATTGAAGATAATTTGGGTTAATGTGAATAAAGTAGCTGGTGAGGTGTCAGAACAAATCAAGGTGGAGTCATCCACCTATTGAATGCAGGTAGCATCTGGGATGACTGAATGAAGGTCATTGATAAAGATGGAGAAAAGAAGGGGTCCTAATATCGAGCCCTGGGGGACTCCTAATGTGATGGGTTGGTGAGATGATAGCTTGTCCTGCCATAGGACTGCCTGTTGCCTGCCCTGCAGGAAGCCATAGGACTGCCTGTTGCCTGCCCTGCAGGTAGGATTGAAACCATTGGAGTGCATGGTTGTTTAAGGACAAGGCCTTCAAGGTATTTGTAAGCATTTTGTGGTCAACCATGTCAAAAGCCTTGGATAGATCTAGAAATAGTGCTGAGGATAGTTTGTTATTATTGTGGTTGTGGTTAATAATGTTAGAGAAAGAGAGGAGGGCAGAAGTAGTACTGTGGTGTGGCTTAAAGCCGTGCTGAAAGCTGGACAACAGCTTGTTGTGTGTGAGGTAGTGCATGAGCTGTATGTGTACACACTTCTCCATAATTTTAGCTAGAGGTGACAGAATAGCTATGGGTCTAAAGTTTGACAGTTCAGTGGAACTACCTCCTTTATGGAGAGGTATGACATGGGAGATTTTCCATATAGTGGGTACAGTAGCTTCAGGTATAGTTCTGTTGATCAAGATAGAGATGGGGTAGGCTATGGTGACAGCTGTCTTTTGCAGATAGTCTGCTGGGACGAGGTCGGCAGCCAGGGTGGTGGGTCTTAGTTTCTTAAGTAGGGCATGAATAAGTTGAGTAGGAACAGATTGGAAGGTAAAGTATGTTTGGGTACTGGGTGTGGCTACATTAGAATTAGAGCCATTGGGAGAGAGTTGACTGGCTAGAGACTGAATAGTCTCTGTGAAGAAGCTATTGAAGCTATTAGCAATGTCTACTGGGGATTTTTGTTGGGAAGCTGAGGGGGGTGGAGTGGCGGTTTGGCCTGGGTGGAGTAGTTTGTTTATTCCTGCCCAGAACTTTAGAGGTTTGTTTTGATGTTTTTGCAGTAGATGGTAGTGGTAGTACTTTTTGTCTAAGGTTATGGATTTTTTGGTGTTCTTCCTTAGCTGTCTGAATCTTAGTTGATCAAGTGGGGCTTTTGTTTTTTGGTAGGTGGCCCATGCTTTGTTTCTGAATGAAATTTTGGTTTTGGTATCTTTAGAAAGCCATGGGTGCAATATTAACTTTGGTTCTAATAGAGCGGCTGGGAGCATGGGAGTTAAGAATAGCAAGGAATTTGGTGTTAAAGTATGCTTCTGCTTCATTTAGGGGGAGACTTTTTAGTACTGACCAGTTGCATGTCTTAAGCTCATTTTGAAACTTGGTGAGAATAAAATTCTTGTTGTTTCTTAATGTGTGGGTTGGTAGGAGCAGTCTACTTTGAGCTTGATTACATAGGTGAGACAGTGGCACTTAGGTCATCAGGCAAAGTGCCTGATTTATAAGATTGAAGATGGGTATTGACAAGAATCCAGTCTAGGGTACTTTCCTTGTTATTGGGTTTTCCTGTCCTGGTGGGGAAGGTTATGATTTGAGTAAATCCATAGAGGTTTATGCAGGTTGTGGGGGTTTCACAAGCGCAAGTGTTCCAGTCAATGTTGAAATCCCAAAGAACAATTGTTTCTTGGGGGTGGTTATTGGATAACCAATATAAGAAGTCTTCTAAGGTTTCTGTGTTCCTCCCTGGGGGGAATGTAGACACAGACAATGTTTACATTTTTGTTTTTGTTAATTTGTAGTTTTGAGAGAAGAATTTCAGCCTTATTGAACTGGGGTGGTAGTTGGGTTTCTATGCTGACAGATAGGGTAGACTTGTAAAGTATGGCTACCCCACCACCCTTTCTGGTGGTACGGTCTAGTCGAAACATACTATATCCTGGTGGCAGAATCTCATGGTCCTTGGTGGCAGGCTTCAGCCACGTTTCTGTTAGGCATAATATAATATATCTTAAATGTTTCATTGTCATTCACAGCAGGTCTTTGCCTTGGACACCAGCACTTATGGTATTCTCTTTGTTATGTCATGCCCACTTTCATAATAGTAGCCTTCAGTGAACTATTATAGTACAACAGTCATAGATAACTGATCTGATGTCTTTTCAGATATAAACTTCCAAGGCATGTGAGTCTGTCTCACAGTGGTGCCATGCTTTCAATCTTACTCTGGACAGCCCCTTGCAAGTGCCCTCCCTGGTAGTGTCTGTCACCATGGAATCCTGTGCCCTAGAGTAGGATATTTTCAGTGCACATACTGTAAGGTATAGTGTGCTGGAGATGAAGGTGGTTGTCCTTACTCTGCAGGCTTTCCATAACTCCCTGCCCCACAGAGAAATTTCCATTCACAGCAACAATGAGGGTATGGCAAGGTACACAAGCAGGGAGGAACATGCTTGTAGTCCTTCTACTGAAAATCAGTAAGGGTATGGGAATTTACTATGTCAACAGATTACATTCTTATAGCTAGTCATATTCTCAGGGTGGCCAGGTCTCTAGCAGACAAGCTCAGTCATTGTCTGCTGTTGCCACACAAGTGATCCCTCAGTCTACTTGCAGTGCTCAAACTCTACTATCACTAACTGAAGATGCCTTGACATGACTTTTTTGCATCCCTGACCAATCCAAGGTGCAGCAACCTCTTTTTCTCTTATTTCTCCTCTAGAGGATTGTTCCTGTTCATAAATGGTCACCAGGACCTTTTTTCTGCTTTTCTCCCCATTTCCCCTCATTCTGTAGTTCATCCAGAAAGCAAAGCAGAACAAGTCCAGGGTCAATTCCTTAACTCTGTTGTAGCCTTGACAAGTGTGGTCTCTTTACTGTGGCCTCACCTTCTGGAGAAGTATCTAATTCCTTTCAGAACCTTCCTGACTCACCCTTCCTGCAAAGCTTACCTGGATGTTCACTCTCTTCAGATAACTGCATGATTACTCCACTTCCTGTAATGGCCTGAGACTTTTCATATCTGCTATGGATGGAGGTCTAGATCCTTACTTCTTCCCAGAGATCTAACATAAAAACAAACAAAAGTAAATGGGCACGCTTTTCTATTTGGGCTACTTCCAAATGGTTAGATTCTCTTACAAATCCTGTGTCTGAAATTTTAGATTATCTGTCCTATCATATTCATGCAGGATTACATTATTGTAGTACTCCTTCCTATAATTTCTAACTTCCATTAAGGCTTAAGAATTTTGTGACTAGCTTCTTTGAAGATTCACAATGCATTCCTCACAGTCACATTCAAGATATGACCACTTTTTATGGATCCTGTCCCTTCTTGGGATTTATATTTTATGTTGGAATAGTTGACCCTTCCTCCATGTGAGTCTGTGTCCTGTCTTGGAAGATGATTTTTCTACTGACAATTAATTTTGCTGGAAGAGTTTTTAAACTGTAGGAATTATCTGACAAACATAGCTACCTGATCTTCCATGAGGGTAATTAGTCACTGCAAAGTGATCATTCTTTTATAAGTAAGGTAGCCTTTGAAACATATCTTAGTCCATTAATTTGCTTATACCTTTTCCTAACTATTCTAAAAGAAGAGAATTCTTGTTATATTGTATGGATATCCACAAACAACTTAGATTAGATTTTACTTGACAGAAACAATGTATGGATATCCACAAACAACTTAGATTAGATTTTACTTGACAGAAACAAATCATAAAAAATCACAGCTGTTTGCAAAATTTGAAAAGTTTCCAGAGTAGCTTTGTTTAGCTGACCTTCTGAGTGTATAAAACTCTGCTATGATGAATATAATAAACCATTATGCTCACTGCCTACACTGCATTCAACTAGAGCATTGACTACCTCTCAGACCTTCTTCGGAAATATATCTTTAGAGTATGTTTGTGTTGCAGACAGGTAGGCTTTTCTTAATTTTATAGGACTGTGCATGCTAGGTGTAATTTATAGATTTTGTTCTTCCATCAGAGCTACAGTTATCTGATGCATGGTTTCATGATGACTGTCTAGGGAGACACTGTCATACATGTTGACTAGGATGGTTCTCCTTGTACCAGATATGAAAATCATGTTTTTACCATAACAATAGATATGTATGATCATTATCATGTATAGCTGTTTTGCTTTTATTTATTTTTCTTATAGTTCACTTTTAAGCAGTGCAGCCCCACCCCCTGGTTCCTCTAAAAATGGGCTTGATCCCTGAAGGGCTAACCCATTAAAGGACAACAATGAGATTCTATTATTAAATGATCAACTTCTCTAGTCTTTTTTTCTTCCTATTTACTGTCCCTTCTATGAATAAACAACAATACAGCATTTAAAATATTTAAATTGACTGTTTCACTCCACTAGAGCAGTACCATACTATATTGTGGTGGTTTCACTTTCAAAAAACTTTTGTCCCACCCTGAAAAAGCTTGCTGCAGTCTCCAATTCAGTGATGTAATCAAGGCCACTGAATACAGGTAGTTTTTTGGCCATTTCCCTCCCCAAACTGATATCACCACTACTGTCCTAAAAGCCCACCCATGCTATGATGTCACAGCTCCCTGGTCTTTCCCCTACCCATACAGAAAGTAAAGTCTAGAACAAGGAAACATTGCATGAGTCAAGTCTCCTGCTCTGAGCTGTCAGTAACAGCAGATCAAATTACTGTTAGCACTTTGACACATAGGAAGGTTAGGTGTGAAGGGGGATGGGTGAAGTAGTTCAATTCAGGCTTCACAAAAGACTGCAGTTTAGCCATTCTAAAAAGAAGCAGCAGTAAAAAAGACTTTGAAAGTCTGTTCTGTGGCATTTGCACTGTTTGTATTTTAAGTAGTTATTGAACGGCATGAACTGTTACTTAAAACTGACTGAAAGGCAGCAGTGTATGCATATAAAATCAATACAGTGACAGGAGCTTTAGGAAGAAAGAGACCTGTATGATGTCATTTTTTACAGACAAGCACTGCATTGTGGGATACCCAGAGGCAGACTAAACAATCAGAACTACTTCAAGATGCCAGACCTCATGTGGTCAGACTCAGAAATAATGTATAAAAATATTTAAAAAACTGTAAATCATCCCCAGAATGGTGTTAAAATGTAGGGAATACCAAACCGTGATGAAATAAACATACTTTTTGAGTCTGTGGGTGCAGTCTCCTTTAAAGAAACACACAAACATAGATACGTAGATAAGCTAGTTGGCAGAGTATTGTGGGTAAAGGAAAAGGGCTAGTTGTTATGGGTAAAGGAAAAGGGCTCTTACAAGGAAAATGTATAGTAACTCAGCTGACTGGAAACTTACAGTTTCAGTCTACTGATTGGTGAAGATTGACCTTCTTATGCAGATTGCCTTTTTGTCTGGTACTTGACCTTTTTTTTTTCCTCTGTATAAGAAGGTCATCTGAACTGTTTGGCAGAGTTTATAAAAGATTGCTACATAGTTTGTACACTACCTTAATAAACAGCATAGGCTCTCCAGTACAGAGCATGGCTTCTGATGTGAGTTTAGGTTGGATATAGCACTAATCACTGCTACAGAACTCATAAGAAGCTGGTCCTAGGGCATTTCATTTGCACAGACCTATAAGAAGCATCCAACACAGTGGGATACTCAGAACTTTACCAAGACAATCTGCAGTCAGTGTCAGTAACAGTATTATTCCGTAGCTCTGCATTCATCATCAGAATGTAGTAAACCCAAATCACTTGCCTCAACAAACTTCAGTTACTACTGGAGAGCGTCAAGGTCCATCATTTGAATTGCTCTTTACGCACAGCTATCCTTAGTTACATGGGAGCACTACAACCTTGCCATCCAGTATGTAGATAATTCAATGCTTAGTTGAGCCGTTGTCACATCACATATTCCCAGTTCTACTTGCATCAAATTGACGTAGTTACAAGTACTCAAGTGTCTTTATTACTGATAAACTCAGATTTTATAAATATTGCATGTTGTCCCCTTCCAAAGTAAATAGAGTCCTTGGAGATACTTTACAGAGTCAGTGATCATCGCCCAATCTGTACAAAAAGACATCTCACACATCCAGTTAAATGGCATATTTATAAAACAACATGCAACCTTTTCAAGTTTAACCCAGAAATGTTCATTACTACACTATCTTCTACTAACTGGAACTTCCTAAAAATCCTCCCCTTAGACGATGCTATAAATGAATTCAGTACAACTTATCTAAATATGCTAAATAGCCTTGCATCTCCTAGAAGGAAGAGACTAAAAACAAATGATGCAATTTGGCTATCCAAAAAATAGTAAAATGGAAATGCAGGATAGAGAAAATGCATGGAAAGAATGGCAAAAATGTAAAACAGCTCAATATCTTGAAAACTTTAGAATGCTTCACAATCATACTTAAAAGGCAAATAAATGAAGACAAAAACTACACTGTATTAACTTTCAGATGTAACCCTAAAAAATTTTGGACCTCTATTAAATAAGTCTTACACCCCGGCCAAAAATTCAACCCAAACCCCTCTCCCAATAACTCACCACTGAAAACCATAACACAGTTCAACTCTTTATTGTATAGATAGTGCAGCATCTCTAACCAAGGATTCCTCAACATCTAATCCCAACCCTCCCAGCAGCCAAATATCACCACATCCACTTTCACCTTCAAACCTGTGTCCACATCTTATATAAAAGTACTCTTAAACAAAAACCATGCTCTTCTTCAGCTGATGACCTTCCAAGTGAGTACCTAAAAACAGTAGCCAATACCATGGCCCATCCTGTGTCAGTCCTCATAAATAGGTTAATCCAAGAATCCCACTTTCCCTTTGTCTGGTAAAAGTCACACATTATCGCACTGCACAAAGGAGAAAATTCAACAGACATTAATAACCTTAGACCTATAGCAGTCGTATTTCCCCTCACCAAAATACTTGAAAAATGTATTAAAATACAATTGCTACACTGTCTCCTGCAGGAAGAACTCCTATCCCCTACATAACATGGCTTCTGTCCTTCCCATAGTACTAGCACTGCCCTTCTAACTTATGTAGATACTGTCAATAAAGCTAGAGATAATGGCAAACCAGTATCTTCTTTATTGCTAGACTTGTCTAAAGCCTTCGATACAGTTTGTCACAGCAAACGTCTACTTCAGATGTCCTCACTAGGTCTCTCTCAGCCTGCCCTTCTGTGGTTCTAAAGCTATCTCTCCAATAGGTGTCAGTCATTAAAATGTCACTCCATGTTCTGTCTCCTTACCTCCCAGTCACCACCAGTGTACCACAAGGCTGTAGCCTTTGTCCCCTCCTCTTTAACATTTTCACCAGCACCCTCTATGGATCCACATAACAGGCCACCCTAATACAATACACAGATAATTCCACTCTCATTTGCACATCTGACAACATGGTACACCTCCAAAAAATTAGTCAGGAAGCTTTAACAGACACTGAAACATGGCTTCATCCCAAATCCTTCTCTCATGAAAAAAAAAAAAAAAATGTAAAGTCCTTTCTTTTGATAATACAACCATTGAAGTCACTTCTAATAGCAAGTTATTAGGGTTGATAGTGGATGATGAGCTTAAATTTGACCTGCATATGCAAAATTGAATAAGAAAAGCTCATCAAAAACTAGGGATGCTTACAGAGCCAAAAACTTTCTCACCGATACAACTAAAACTACACTTGCCACTATTTATCTCCTTCCCGCACTTCTTTATGGTACTCCCACATTTACTAACCTCCAAACTTCACAATAATTAAACTTAAACAATGCTATGACAAAGTTGCTAAATTTGCAGCAAATACCCCTTTCAGACCCCAACACTGTATAGCATTAAAAAGCCTAAATTGGTTAGAACTGCCTTATCAACTAACAAATACACAACTTCCTGCCATCTATAAAATTATCCAGCATCCATCTGTCTGTCCAGCACTAAAAAAACATTCTACACAACTATGTTCCCAGTTGAACATTCTGATCCAGTGACCAAAAACTACTGTCTGTCTACAAACCTAGCAAATCTGCTGAGCATTGTTTTTACTCAAACAAGGTTGCTAAGGCCTGGAACTCCTTTCCTGTATCCATCAGGTCAGTACCCCCCATCTTTCAAAACCACTCTGAAAGACTTCTTACCTAAACTCTGTGTCTGTTCTTGCTGAAAACCAGGATAACCTATATCCCTAAATGTGAACAAGCACCTTTTCATTCCTTATACCTCCTTACTCTCACTTCTTCACTTACTTCCTTACTATCAAATTCTCTTCCTTGACTTTCTCTCTAAATATACCATACACCTGTTTTCCCCTCACTTCATATTGCAATTCTTGTTTATATTAGACTAACTTACCTTTAGCTTCTCTACAAGATGTCTAAAATTTTGTAAATATTAAATGATTGTCATATAACTTGTATCGATTCTTAACCAATGTTTTTATTTTATCACTAATTTGTTATAATTATTTAAACTGTAGATGTTTTTGTTTTATTTTTGAATATTATAAAATTATTGTTCTTAAAATGTTTTGTAATAATTTGGAGCATTTCTCCCCATGCTTCCACTGGAAATGGGCTTCGATCCAGTCGGATTTTCCCAGTAATCAAATGTCAATCAGTCAATAAATAAATAATGACCATCTCACTGACAGTACAAATCTAAGACTTACAGCTTCACTGCCTACACTGTAATTCATATTCAGTGACTCATATTCAGTTCTCATCTTAACAGTAATACCAAACTGTGCCTGGAGTAGGCGTAAAATAACATAACAAAGCCTAACCATCTTGTCTTACTGTATCAATTTAAGATCCCTCAACTGACAGGGAATCTGTAGTAGGACAAACTGTACCGAGATACTCCGGGCACATCAGTCACTGTAGAGGTACATTCCAGTCAGGCAATTTCAGTTATTAGGTGTAAGTCATTTTAGAATACTCAGAACCCATAGCGGACAGAGCAACACATTTTTTCGTGTGTGTGTGTGTCCAGCAGGACTCTTACACACTGCATTCAGAGCACAAGTAAAATCAGTGTATTTGGACAAGTATAAATAAATTCATGGCGATTATTTACTGCAAAACTGTATACAATATTAGGGCAATCTTAGATATGCTCAGACTATTAGCTATGTTGCAGCAGTTTAATCTGTTTCAACTGTTTTATCTGCTCATCCATTTCAGATATTTATTTTCCTTCTTTCTTCCTTCTTCACTTACCCTCCCCACTGCTTTCTAACCTCTTTCCTACTCTGTTGTCCATATCAGCTGTCAATGTACTGCCACTGTTCTTTTCTCTTCATCTCTATGTCTAACTTTCATTTGTTTTGATTTTTGTTTGTTTTTACCATCCCTATCATAGGATCATAGGAAAATTAAGACAAGTGAGTCACAAGAATGTTTATGCCTTGCCAATAGCTACCTTCATACTGTGTCCCCTTCTCAAGAAGGGCAAAGCAGGTCAGTCTTGGAATAAAATTGTGGGTATCCATCCAGTAACCCACGTTTAATTTGAAAGATACTAATGGCACTTTGTTTAAATTGACAGGACTTTTTTTCCAGAGGTGGGGTAGGTAAATTAATTTGTCAGTTCAGGTAGAGATTTAGGTCTGCTATTCTGGTATTATTACTGCTGTTTACCTCATGAAGGTACAAAAGATTACGGAGAATGCAAGAGACTATAAGAAACTGATTAAAAAGATAGTGCTGCAAAACTCTTCTGGTAGCGGGGGGAATTCGAGCCAATAGTCTTCTTGTTTAGGGACCTCTGGTCATTTCCAGTTGCATAATATCTGCAGAAAGGTACATACCAACTGGATGTTGTACTCAATAACTGGTCTAGTTAGGGCTACATAAAGAGGGATGATGACATCTTTTGACTTTGATTACATGCCTTTAGGTATTAGATGTTCTTCATGTTTCACTGTTGCAGTCATTACATTTGGGTTATCTGCTTGCAGTATCCCTCAGTCAGCCTGATTAACAAAGTCTTGGGTCCTGCATCGGATGCATAGCCGGCCTTAGGCATAGGCCAACTAGGCGTCTGCCTAGGGCACTGCTCTATCAGGGGTGCTTTTCCAGTGTTTATTTGGTGTAGGTAGACCAGGATGGGGGCACCGGGTGGAGTATTGGGGGGGGGGGCGCTGTGGAGTCCTTTTGCCTAGGGCACCAGTTGACTTAAGGCTGCTCCTGGTCGGATGCTGTCCCTTCTTCCATGACGTCAGGTCATCAGGGGTATAAAACATGCAGCCGACGCCATTACACCAGTCTTTCTTGCCATGCGGTGCCCGAAGCAGGAGCAGTTCGCAAGTGCCAGTCGGCCGACTCGTGAAATTTTCGTTTTCGAGTTTCAGAACCAAAGTCTTCAACTAAAGCTAAGTACCCCGTTGGGGAAACTTTTTCTTGCTCCTTAACGATGTCAGTAAAAGTTAATAATTGCATTACTTGTGGAAAGCAAATATCTCACAAAGATTTTCATTCGTACTGTATTCCTTGCCTGGGCCCTGACCATGGCGTACCTTGCTGTCGGTTTTGTGCTTTATTTAATCAGCGCACTATCCGTCGTCAGTATATTTTCACCTCTAAATATTTTGATTCTCGGTTTAATTATCCAGAAATGTCGTCGGTTAGCCATCCGACTACCGGGATTCTGAAAAAATGCAAAGATAAAGACAGGCCGCCTAGGTCCAAAGCTGCCGACAATGCTTCTCCTAAGCCAGTTCACCGGTACTCAGTGAGGTGCTTTCGCAGCCCCTGATACCTGCTACTTCTGATTTACAGGCCTCTACTGAGACCCATTCGGAGTCCAGTATGCCGCGAGATGCTTCAACTGTGGAACCTGCGGATGTCTCTACCTTGGATGGGTCTGGAGCCGCTGTGCAGACACCGGCTTCTGAGGGTGTATTCAGGCCTACAGACTTGCATATTAAACCGACGCCTCCCTCTTCATTTAGGCCTAAATCTTGAACCATGCCTAAGAAACCAACGCCCAGGCCACATGCTCAGGCCTTTATGCCTAAAAAACAAATGATAAGAATGGCTGAAGATCTTATAACTTTAAACAGGGGAAGCCAACCTCCCCCTTCTAAGAGACCTAGGACTGAAGTTGTTTATGAATCTTCTGACCAGGATTCTGATTTTTCTGATTCTTCCGATGATCTGGATTTGCCCTTATCTACTTATGAGGATTCTGATGCAGAGGACTCTATTCCCTCTGCTTCCCCTCCAGAGATTTTTCTTTTGGTGAAACCTTACATACTCTAGGGGAGCATTTCCACTGGGAAAGCCAGGATTTTTCTGATTCAAAAAAGAGGCTTAGGATTTCTTACTCCTGCCACACAATAGGCCTTTAGCTATACCTCCTGTAGTAGACATTGTTGATGATGCCTTTTCGGAATCTAGTTTGGCCCCTGATTCTTTGCCTCCTGCTCCCAGAAAACCTGACAGATATCACAGGGTTCCTGATTCACACAAGTTTCTTTTTAAAAATCATATTGCAGATCCATAGACTATTTCACAGGGACCCAAGGGCATTAAGGCTTCTATTGCTAAAAATCCTACCCCTTCTGATAGAGACTCCAGGGCACTGGATAGATGGGGTAAGAAGGTTTACACTTCTGCAACCTTGGCCATTAGGGCTTTAAACTGCCAGTTTCATATGTTAAAGTATCAACAACATGTTACTGGGTTGCTTAAACAGAAAATGATGTTGATTCCTGACTGTGCTGAAAATAAAGAATTACAGGATTTCATGCATTCTGCTGAACAGGTTGATAAACATACTTTGCAATGTGGATTTGATTCATTAGAGGCCTCTTGCAGGGCTGCTGTTACTGGGTCTGTGCTCAGAAGGCATGCTTGGCTTAAGGAGCAATCTTTGCCTTATCATGTTAAAGCTAAACTGTTCGATGCTCCCTTAAATCAGGACCGCCTGTTTGGCAACAAAGCTGAGGAAGTTCTTAAAAAGATGGAAGATAAAGCTAAATCTATGCAAACTGTTAAAGATTTCTTGCAAGTTCAGCCTCCTAGATTTAGTACGCATTGGCCCTCTAAGAATTGGTCCTTTCCAGCCCCTTCCAGGTCTTCTCAAGCCAAACCCAGACACAGCAGAAACCCCAGATTTCAGTCCCAGGGGACACACAATGCTAAGCAGTGGGGGATTTCCGCACCCAAATCTGGGAGTAGTAAGACTCGCCCCTACGGAAAACTGTCTCAATGACTTGCTTTTAAAACTTCCAAGCACTTCCCAACTGAATGCTCCTTTAGGCGGAAAGATTGGTCTGCAGGCCAAATACTGGGAACTCGTTACACAGGACAAATGGGTTTTAAATATAGTGTTCCAACGATACAGGTTTCACTTCCACACATTACCAACACCAAGCGGGTGGGCAGAGGCCCAAAATCAAGTTCTTCTCTCTTAAGCATGGGGGCTATTCAGTTGGTACCAGAAGAAGAAAAGGGACAATGTTTCTATTTGAGACTTTACCTGGCACCCAGAAAAGGCAGTACATGGCGTCCTATCCTGGACCTTTCTACTCTAAACACCTTTCTGGTGATTCCAAAATTCAAAATGCTGACTCTTCAGCTGCTTCCTATGGTAGGCAAAGATGCATGGTTGGCAACACTAGACTTAAAAGAAGCATACCTGCACATCCCAGTCAGGGAGTCTTGCAGAAGATACCTACACTTCAAAGCAGGCTACATGCACTATCAGTTCTCTGCACTGCCCTTTGGCTTATCTACTGCACCCAGGGTATTAACAAAGTGCCTAGCTCCAGTCATTGCATTTTGCAGGCAAAGAAATATTCAAATATGATTTTATGCTGGAGTGTATAATAATAATTATTTATAATTATTTATATAATTATTTATATTTATAGTATTACTTATTTATATTTATAGTATTACTTAGATATTTACATATGTATTTTAGAATTAGATTTTTTATTTACTGGTAGTATATACATATAGATCTTTAACAGGAAGGTTTTTATTATATATACATGCATTAATATATTTGCACAAGTCCTGGCTGTTTACGTCAATTTTTGATGTAAATTTTTGATGTAAATATTTGCTGATTGTAACTTTTTAATGTAAAATGTTTAGCTGTGTAGAAAAAACATTTTAATTTTTTAATTGTTTAATTGTTCAATTATCTAATTTGTATTAGGATTTAAAAGGAGGTTCAATACAAGGATTGTCAGTACTCTGAAGATGCCCTGATGTGTGTGGGTGAAAGCGCTTAGTACTAATTTTGGTTTAATAAATCGGTGGTTTGCTGTCGTTCCTGGTTTGCCTTTTTTGTTTTACATATTCAAATATACCCATATCTGGACGATTGTCTAATTCAGGCAGAAAGCCAGGACATACTTTTGAATCATCTGGCCTTTGTTCAAAGGGTGCTGACTTGTCTGGGATACATCATAAACGAAAAGAAACCACACCTGGTACCCTGTCAACAAATGATATTCCTGGAAGCAAGCTTGAATGCAACTTCCCAGATGGCTTTCCTCACGACAGAGAAACAGATTCATTTGACAACCTACTTCAAACAAGTGGCCACAAAAACCCAGCTATCTGCAAGGCAAATACTACAAGCCTTGGGGTTCATGGCCTCCTGCATTCTTCTAATTCCATATGCAAGGCTGCATATGAGGAAACTACAATGGTATCTCAAAAGCGTATGATGTCAACATTCACAGGATCTAGAAGCAATGATTCCTATCATACCTTGCCTATGCCTAGAGTTCCTTTGGTGGGCAGAGGCCTGCCACCAAAACAGGGGACTACCATTCACACTACCCCCTGCCGCCCAAACCTTAACAACAGACGCATCAGACTATGCATGAGGGGCTCGTCTGGCAGGGAAGTGCATTCAGGGCAAATGGAACCCAAGTCAAATGCACCTGCACATAAATCAAAAGGAAATGTTAGCTGTACAGAATGCTCTGACAGCCTTCAAGGACCACATTCTTCCAGGACAACTAATGGTAAAGATAGACAACATCACTGTCATGTGGTACATAAACAAGCAGGGGGGTACACATTCTTACCCCCTCTGCAGACTAGCAATGGCATTGTGCAACACAGCCTTGAGCTACCAAGTGAATCTACAAGCTCAATTCCTGCCAGGAAAACTAAATACACTGGCAGATGGACTAAGCAGAAATCTCATGGACCCACACGAGTGGAAAATGGAACCAAGGATTTTAACATGTTGACAAGCAAGTGGGGGAGACAAGATATAGACCTGTTTGCCTCCCCACAGAACCATCAATTGGGCAAATTTTGCACAAGGATTCCCCACAAGCTAGCTTGGAAAGTGGATGCTCTATCAGTTTATGCCTTTTCTCCTCTGCTCTCCAAGGTACTACTAAAGATCAAACAGGACAAGCCAAGGACGATTTTAATTGCACCAGACTGGCCACGCCAACACTGGTACCCCCTCTTGCGCAGTGTGTCACGCTTGGCCCCATGGCACCTGCCTCAGACTCCTTCCCTGTTGTCTCAGCAGAAGAACCAGATTCTGCACCCTCAGCTGCAAACCCCGAACCTAGCAGCCTGGCTAATTACCTAATCTCTCCTTTACCATCCCTCACTAAATCAGTGATGGATATCATTTTAGAAGCAAGGAGGCCTAGTACTTATGCTGCAAAATGGAAAAGATTTTGTGCCTGGAATCAATCTCAAGGGATGAGCGCAGTAGTGCCCAATTTACCTGAGATTCTACAATACTTGACTGAGATGCTTTATAAGGGCTTGTCCTTTTCCTCCATCAAAATTCATGCCTCAGCCATTTCAGCTCACTACAGTACAGAGCCTCCCCTCTTCTCTCACCCACTGCTCAAGCAGTTCCTCAGAGGGGCCAAAAATTTAAGGCCACCCAGGAGAGCTCCAACTCCAGCCTGGGACCTTAACTTTGTCTTGGAGAAACTCACTCTTCCTCCTTTCGAGCCAGCTGCTACTGCAGATTTAAAATTCCTTTCCTGGAAAACAGCTGGCCTTTTATCAATCACTTCTGCAAGAAGGGTATCTGAATTACAGGCCCTTATGGCAGTGGAGCCTTTCATCATCTTTCATGCGGACAGGGTGTCCCTCAAAACCAATCCCTCCTTCATGCCCAAGGTGGTATCCAGTGTGGCTCTTAATCAGTCCATTCATTTGCCTACCTTCTTTCCTAATCCACAGAACAAAGGAGAATGGATACTGCACTCCGTAGATGTGCACAGACAACTTAGATTTTACTTGGACAGGGCTAAACCTTAAAGGAAATCTGAACAACTGCTGGTGGCATTTGCTGCAGGGACAGAGGGGAAAGCTATTTCAAAGCAAACCATTTCAAAATGGATAGGCCACTGCATTCATTTCTGCTATAAGCACCATGGAAAACCTATCCGACAGGGCATCAGACCCCATTCAACCACTGCTGCATCTACCACTGCAGCCTTTCTTAGGGGCATTCCTACCAGGGACATCCTAGAAGCTGCTATCTGGAGTTCTGTACACACTTTCACCAAGCATTATCATTTGCCAATTTTCTCTAAATCCAGAGCTGGCTTTGCCACTGCAGTCTTGCAGGGTCTTATAGCTGGTCCTAATTCTATTTAAATTCCTCCTCCCAACCTTAGCTTTGGGAATCTACCCAAATGTAATGACTGCAACAGTGAAACACGAAGAACATAGTACAGTTGTGTACACATAAATGTCAATGTTCGAGTGTATTCACTGTTGGAGTCCTGGTTACCCTCCCTCCAGCCCCCTTTCTTCTTTTGGCTATACCTCTACTCTCGCTTACTATGCTCAAAAAGCTTTTTGGTGTATTTGATTTTTTTGTTGGAGGTATATCCTTGTAATTACAGATTTAATTGCTTCCCATTGGGGGGCACCTGACATCTGGGGCAAGAAAAACTGATGTAATGGCATCTACTGCATGTTTTATACCCCTGACATCCTGACATCATGGAATAAGGGACAGCATCTAATACAGGACCCAATACGTTGTTAATTAGACCAATTGAGGGCTACTGCAAGCAGATAACCCAAATGTAATGACTGCAACAGTGAATACACTCGAACATCTACATTTATGGTAAGTGTACATAACTGTACTTTCTTCTCTGCCGTCGTATTTCTTTATGATGTTAATTATTTGCTCACCTCTGAATTGCCTCCCTATGTTTCTTTTTTCTTATTATTTGTTAGCAGTACCTCTTGACTTAACAATTCACTATGCAGTACCCCAATATCAGTTCAGATTCTTGAAGACCTTTTAGGATGATTTTTCTCAATCCTTCTGTGCTCTTTTAACCATAAAACCAAAATCATTTTCCAAGCTGCTAACCTTTCACCTTTGAATGGTAAAAAATATCCTTCTGCTCACTCATAAACACACACACACGTCACTTGTGTTTAGGCATTTTCATACCAGTCCCCTTCCTGTATTTTTTTGCAACCTGTCTGCATTCAGTCATGTATCTAGATGAACAGAACTTTGTTTCGTACAATGCCTTCTCTAAAGGCAACTGTTATAATGGAGCTTTACTTTCTGGACCTTCTCTATTTAACTCAGTGGAGCCAGCCCTATAGTGTGTGTGTTGTGTTTTGTGTACATATATGGTGTACTTAACACCTGTTGATGGATGTTCAGATGAGGAACTACTTTTTTTTTTTTTTCAAAAAATTTTAAGTTTGCTGTGCGTTTTGTTTTTCCCCTTTCTCTGTTGTGGTGTGACCTTGGAGTTTTCATATACATCTAATAACTATTCCTATACTCACTATCAATTATTTTGGAATTAACTGTACTCTAAATACACCTTCTAATGCTAATACTTTCTGAGTAGGTAAATATAATCAAAATGCACAAGTTTCCATCCGAGAGTGCAACAGAGTTATGTACTTGTTTCAAGATTCTAACTGTATTTCATGTATTGTTGCATGGGCAGCTGCTAAAAGGAGTTCCAGACTTTCCTGGCAAACAAATGCAAATAAATTGTTAACCAGGATAGATCACTTATCACATGTGATCTATTTTAGCATTAGCCAATGGAGGGCACAAGTGCAGTGAATGCACAACATGAGGAACCAGTTACGCAAAACATGTTTACATGTGTATATACACACACAAACACACACACACACACTTTATAATAGATAGATATAGATGATACACACACACAGACGCACGAAAAGTTGACTGCTTCCACAGCTGCAAGTTATTTCACGCTACTATCAGGATTGATCAGGATGTGTGTTAAAGCATTTCTGTCATTTCTAACCACAGATGGCATGTCATTTTTGGTTGCAGATGAAGTCTGTTGCCAGTATTTGACACAGTGATTTAATGGACTGACTGACAATGACGCCACACATTCCGTTACAGCATAGTGAAAACATAAAGCACAGAAGACAGTCAAAAAATGTATAAAGTCAGTACACCATAGAGTGACAAGAATGAAAAAAGATACATGTGCTAAGCAGGCTGAATGACATATCCCCAGTTCATAGCATTTTGTTACCAGTTTGCAAGGCTATATCACCTGTGCATCCCAGGATCTCAGTGACTTTCTGGAAGTCCTTAATTATACAGGTACTGAGGTACAAATTTCTTGTGGTTACTCCACAACTGAAACAAAGCAAGCCCACGCTCCTGCATTATTTACGGAAATGGTAAACATTGGAAATAAGAAACACAATATGCTAATGTTCTACTGTAATTAGTCTGTCTCATCTCTGAGATGCATTAAGATGGCAGACATTTTTCAGACTTTCACGACATTTGAGTAGAACTTGGACCAGTCATTCATTTTCTTGCTCATAACTTTTAAATTTTGTTGACCTTAATTTTTCGGGGGCAAGTGCTTAGGGCAAAGGAAGATCTTTTCAGACCTAAAGATGGTCATCCAGATGGGCTTGGTATGTCATTTCCCTAGATATTCATATACAGTGAGAGCTAACAGTAGGCTTCTGGGAATAATAAGTGCAAGCTAGTTCTCTCATTTCAGTGGCATGAAAAACGAGTGCATCTCTTCAGCGTGTTCTTTTTCATAATAGTATATGTGCGGCCCAGTGCAAATGCACATCAGTCATATGTTGCACAAGTAAAAACTTTTCTGGAATAAGTCATCCTATATGCAACAGGAGAACTGGCAGCCAAGCAAATTACCGTAGTTGAACAAATCATGTGTAACTGCAGTTGGGGGTGGGTGTATGTAAGTTTGTGTGGCTGGCATTTTGTCAAAGGTTAGTTTCTGCCTTTTACACATTATGTACTGGAATACCCCCCCCCCCCCCAATCCTTAACTGGTTTAAACCAGTTACTGTAGAATAAATAAGTATATATATTCTTTGCAGTGTTACATAGTATATTGTCTTATACTGTCCCAAAAATGGTCACTTTTGAAATGAGAATTGGCAGTCCTGTTAGTTATTTTTTGCCTTTGGAGGCATAAGAATATTTCTGCCATTGCTTTTACTGACTAGCAGTTCACTAGGCATTCCTTCATTTCACATTGACAGCTCAGATTATTGCAGTTTTAGGTTTGTACAGTAGTGGTGCATGATGCTGCTAAATTCATTTTTGTTTTTTAATTTTAAGAAGGTACGCACCAGTCTTGTTCTCCTTGGTAGAATTGTGTTCCTACATTAGAGTACTTCTCTTTTGCATTGGGAGAAATTCATTAAAGTAAAGTATCATGGGTGCTGTGCTCTCTAAAGCTTATCATGTAAGTTAGGACTAAGAACCTAAATAGGATAAACTATCCTTCGGAATAGTAGCAGTTAACCAGAGACACAGTTGTCCTACATTTTTATTTTTGTTTGCTTACCATTTCCTATCATCTTCTCAAGACTTTTTTTTTACTGACTGAACACTCCATTACACAACTTATTTAAGTAATATTAGAACTCTGTATGAAATTGAGTAGGAAAAAGTAGGTAAATCCCTAACTGCTAGAAATATATAATGCTAAGTTACATTTTGCCTGTTCCTCACCCTACTCCTCAGATCTAGTTTACTGACATTCATTTCAGCAGCTTATTTTGGCTGTGTTTAGACAGGTCTACTTCATAACATTGACATTTCATAACGTTGAATTTCAAAACATTGAGAGCAAAACATCTAAATCCCAAAACACTGAAAACCCAAAACATTGAAAACTCAGAACATTGAAAGTGTACTTCATAACATTGAAAACTACAGTGAATATGTAAATAACATCCTCTCCACCTATAACAACACCTAACTAACAAACACACTTTCTACTATGTTTTTGCAGGGGGCCAAGCCCCCCTGAACTCCCCATGTGGGGGGCTCTGTCCCTACCCCCCCGTAAATTAAATATACCAACTCCAAGATCATACTATAGGAAATTAACTTTTTTCCACTGTAGTGCAATCTTGGAGTTGGTATATTTAATTTATGGGGGGTGTGGGTATACAGTGAGGTTTGGAAATTAACTTTGTTCCACTGTAGTGCGATCTTGGAGTTGGTATATTTAATTTATAGGGGATATGGGGAGCAACGGGGGCTGCAGGGGGGTTGCCCCCCTGCAGAAACATAGTAGAAAGTGTGTTTGTTAGTTAGGTGTTGTTGTAGGTGGAGGGGAGCTTATTTACTTGTGCAGTGTAGTTTTCAATGCTATGAAGCACACTTTCAATGTTCTGAGTTTTCAATGTTTTGGGTTTTCACTGTTTTGAATTTTCGATGTTATGGTCTCAGTGTTATGAAATTCAATGTTATGAAATTTCAGTGTTATGAAGTAGACCGGTTTAGGCATATCTTTTTTTTTAAATGTTTGTATTGCTTATTAGGTTCCATATTTTGCATCTCTTACCTCTTTCTTAGTGTTAGTGTAGGTAGTGCTGTGTGTGACAGGTAGATAGATAGATGTACTTCAAATGTTTCATTTTTTAGATAGGTTTCCCACCTTTTGGGATCATTTTTGCTGTAGTGTGTGTCATTTTCAGAGTGTTTAGGTACAGTATATTAATAGTGTAGGGTAGT
Organism: Protopterus annectens; assembly: GCF_019279795.1. Taxonomy (NCBI): domain Eukaryota; kingdom Metazoa; phylum Chordata; order Ceratodontiformes; family Protopteridae; genus Protopterus; species Protopterus annectens. The sequence continues at coordinate 805,485,926 of NC_056737.1, read as the reverse complement.
ATTGTTTGTTAAGTGTGTGCTTTTCTGTTTTTTCCTTTGACTCATATTAGTGTTTTTGGACTAATGGAAAAAAGCTTGAAGAAATGTGATGCCTGCAGCACAAGGTTCCCTTGCAGGATGCACGATTACTTCAACTGTTGTTTGGGAGCATTGCACCTGGTTTGGCCTGTTCTATTTGTGAGGGGTTTATATCCAGGGCGATCAATGAATGTCAGGCCAAGTTGAAGATGTGACCCTACTTTTGCCTCTCCCTCTTCCCGAAGGTCGGGTCTGAGAAGCATTGTTCACGGGACTCCAAATCATCTAAGGGGGATCAGAAAAGGTCCTCCTCTGCTTCTGTCCCTGGTCCTTTTTCCTAAGGCTTAGCAGACCCAAAGATCCCATGACGTTTGGGTCTTCCATCTTCCTTGGAGCCACTTGCCCTTAGTGCTGTCCACCAGTAAGGCTCTGTCACCATCTATGAGACTTCCTAGCCCCTTCCTGCTTAAAGGGGCTCCTTCAGGTAGATAGTTTTCCATCTACCCCACTAGAACTGTAACCAGATGTGTTTCCTTTCCCACCCTAGTTCTGAGTCTCCTTGGCTCAGATCAAGCTGATGGGTTCGTCCACTTTGAAACAGCCCTCCAAGCCCTTGTTGGTGGCTTAATCTGTCCTGTCATCAAGGCTGGTGAGCAGCATTAAAGCTTCTGACTTAGAGCAGCTTATGGGGTTGTTTTTGCAGACAGAGGTGCAATTAGGGCTTATCCCTTCGGGTCCGGGTCCAGTTCCTGGACCTTCAGCTCTATCTGTATGGCTTCCTCCCTCGGCCCTATCGGATCTGAGGTCTTCAAACCTGGCTGCATTACCACCTTTGGGGTAAGATTTGATGGCTTGGTCATCTTTGGTTCCTTAGTTTTGTCAACTTCAACTGCTTTTAGACCAACTGGCGCACAGAGCCCGGGTGTCAAAATAGGAGATTCCAGGTTGAGGTCAACAGTCCCTGCTTCAAGTTCATCTCTCCTGCTGCGAGCTTCAGGTTTTGACAGCTCGGCTCCAATCTCGATGTCAGGACTAGGTGTAGCTCCCTCTGACTTGGGTGTGTCACTGATACCTTTGGCTACTGGGACTCTCAGTTCTGGGAGGCCAGCTTCTGCCTCAGCGTCTGACATTGTAGAAAGGATTTTCACCTCTAAGGAGATGGGTTTGGTCACCCCAGCTAGTGTCATCCCCTTTCTTATCTGGGTCTGTGACCAGTCATCAGTTTTCTCCTGGAAAGCCTGCATCAGTGGGTCTCTATCCTGCTCCCTTAGTTGAGCTTCCAGCTTCTTCCCCCTCTCCCCCAGCATCACTGGAGCAGAAAGTTTCAGAGAAGAAAAGGTGTAAGAATAAACACCTTGATTGCCTGGAGGAGTCTGTCATGGAGGAGGGTCTATGTTAGATAATCAAACTTTCAAACGTTCAACTGTCATATGGTCGGCACCATATGATCGAACTGTTAAAAGTTCGAATAGCTATTAAAAAAAATAAACTACACAAATAACCTACCTGAACGTTTTAAGCAGGGGGACAAGCCTCCCTGCACCCCCCACAACCCCCACTCTTTAAATATACCAACTCCGAGATCGCACTACAGTGCTAAAAAGGGACATTTTCCCATTCTGTGCTGTACGGAGATCTCCATTAAAACGTTAGAACTTTCAAAAATTCGATCATATGGTGTCGACCATATGACAGTCGAACTTTTGAAAGTTCGATCATCTAATATAGACCCCATGGAGGATACTGACTTAAAGGAAGGAGAGAGGTCCACTAAGTTTCTGTGGGATGAGGCCCCATTTTTCGATCTCTTGGAGCTGCTTTGGCAATGCAGAGGTTGGCCCACTGAAGCCCCCCTCTCTGGAGGAGTGGGTTAGTATTTTTGGAGGCCTATCCATACTTTGGGTGGTTCCCCTTCTGGATGTGCTTATAAACTTAGTGTCCCGGAGGGTGTTAAAGGAACCCAACACAATGAAACCCATTCCCAAGAAGCCTAATAAGATTCTTACACGAAGGACCAGCTGCATTGAAGTAAGAGTCTGCCCGTTAACACTATTGTGGTGGCGGCTGCCACCAAGAAGGAGCTTACTGAAGAGAGCTGTTTGGGCCATCCCCTGAACAGGGAGTCTCGGGCTTTGGATCATTTATGGAAGCATTCCTAAACCTCACCTACATTTGCATGGAGAACACTTAATTACTTATTGTATTTGACCAGACTCCAACATGAACTGGTGTCTGAAGTGTCGAGGAACGTTAAGACACAGCATTCTGTGCAGATTCAGAAGGTGCTGGAGACTCAGTTGTCTGTCCTGCTGTCTCTCATCAATGTCTTCATGAGGATGATTTCTAATGTAGCCAATGGTGTGTCCTGAGCGGCTGACTCTGGCATTGCCATGTGATGCCATGCTGGGATGTGATTATGTAGCTTTGCTGATTGCTTCAAAGCATCCTTTGTTAGTGCCCCATTTGATGGCTCCTTCTTGTTCGGGCCAAAAGTTAAAAATACTCTAATGAGGAGCACACAAGATGGGAAAATGCTGTCGATCTTGGGAGTGTATTTCACCAACCCTCAACAAAAGTTTTTAAGAAATAAGAATGGGAGCAGTCACCTCTTTTCACCAGTCTTCACAGGGCACTCCTTCAGAGATTTCCTTCTAAGGCTAGGGGGATTCATAACAGATGCCACCCACAGTGCAGGGGTAGTTTTCAGAATCAGGGTTTACATGGGGCCTTTTTCTGGCACGCTCTAGTCAAGAGTTGCTTGGTTATTCACCCAGAAGCTTGGAAGGCCATCACTTCAAATGCATCACTGCTGAGTCATATCCAGAGGTTGTTGTATTCTCTTTGTAGAGGTTTCAAAGTTTCTTCACAGACATCTCACCCCACGATTCACAAGCTGCTCGCAAACCGAGTCATCCAAGAGATCCCACCAGACCAGTGAGGATCTGGTGTCTATTAGAGATTCTTTCTGGTACCAAAGAAGAGCAAGGACCTCAGACCCATTCTGGATTTAAGCAAACTGAATCCTTTCATGAAATGGACTAAATTCCAGATGGTCACGGTGCAGTCCATCATCGCTCTGCTGAGTAAGGACGAGTAAATGTATTCTATAGACCTCAAGGATACCTACTATCATATAAAGATAGACAGGTACACCAGTAGGTTTCTACATTTCTGGCTGGGGGACAGTCACTACTAGTTCAGGGCCCTGCAGTTTGGTCTCACCACAACCACTCAGGTGTTCACCAAGTGCATGGTAGCGATCACATCCTGGCTCTGGCTACAGGCATTACAGGTCTTCCCTTACCTGAACAATTGACTCCTTATCCCCACAAGAGCACTGTTGATCATGGCCAGGGATATCTTATTCCAACTATGCGACCACTTAGGCATTACAGTCAGTTACCTAAAGTCGAGCCTATAGCCTTAGCCTGTTCAGTTAGAGTTCATAGGTTGTCACTTGGATGCACTCAGTCAAATTGCCAGGCTTCCAAGATCCAAGTGATTAGCCTTCCTGCTCAGGCCTTGTCGACGCTCATTACTTCAAAGCCTCCAGATCATGCAGTGTGAAGCTCTTAGGTCATATGGCAATGTCCATAGGGTTGGTTCCTTTAGCCAGATTTCATAAAAGGGCTTTGCAATGGACTCTTGCCATTCATTGGTCTTTCCTAACCCATCAGATGGATTTTCCAATATGATTGACAAAGGTATGTCACAACCAAATTTGTTGGTGGTTGCAGTCTCCCTTAGTGACCAACGGGAGACTTGTTTGTTCTTCCATCTCCCTCAGCCATGGTCACCACAGATGCCTCCCTTCTGGCATGGGGAGGGCATTTCGAAGGGAGGACAGTTCAGGGGTTCTGGTCTTCTGCAGAGGCTGACAATCCACATCAGTGTTCTGGAAATGAGATCTGTCCCCGTGCATTGCAGGCTTTTCAAGATGCCCTTCCCAGAGGTGTGATTGCGATACAGACTGACAATATCTCCATTGCCTGTTATCTCAACATATGTTTGCATACTGCCTGTTGAGAGTCCACACGGGTTTGGCAATGGGTGATTTCTTCTCAGTGGTTTCTGGTTTTAACACACATCTTGGGGAAGTCCAATTCTGGCATATAGCATCAGCAAAATTATTCTGCTTCCCCATGAGTGGTCCCTTAATCCAACAGTTGCGGTTTGGATATTTTGGTACTGTGGCACTCCATGTTGCAACCTGTTTGTCTCCCTATTCACACAAAGTGCAGCAGCTATTATGCCTTAGTTCCCCATCCGGGACAGTAATCCAGTGATGCCCTGATGTTTGCTTGGCCCCTGGAACTTGTTTATGCTTATCTCCCAGTCCCTTTGATTTTTAAAATTTGTTCAGAAGGCAGCCTGCTGCAGAGCAACCATGATCCTCATAGCATCTTTCTGGCCTCATCTCATGTGGTTCATCTTCCTTTGACCTCTTCTGAAGTATCCCCCTTTGGTACTGGAACCCATTCCAGATCTAATTTCTCATCCACAGGGTCCAGATCCTCCTAATCTTCAGTTCTTCAAGTTAACGGCATTGTTTCTCCAGTTCCCTTGATGGCCAGAAATCCCAAGCTTTCATAGGCTATAGTTCACATCTTGTCTTCTTCTCAAAAACATTCTACTAGAAAAGTGCATGTCAGTAAATGGAGACGTTTTGTGATTTGGGTGGAGCTTCGTTGACTTGATCCTTTTTCTGCTCTTTTAGAATCCGTTTTGGATTTTCTTGCTGAGTTGTTTCAGTCAGGTTCTAGTTTCCCTACCATTAAGGTGCAGTTGGCGGCTGTCTCTAATTTCCATGTTGGCAGGGACAATGTTCCTTTGACCGCCCTCAAGATTTCCAAGACATTTCTCAAAGGTAACTTTCTGCTACATTCCCCAGTTCAGGATCTGGTTCCTACCTGCAATTTGCCATTTGTTTTGCAGGTCCTTCATTTGAATCTTCAGCTGCTTCCCACTTGAAGGTCTTGCCTTGGAAGACCCTGGTTTTGGTGACTTTTACTTCAGTGAGGAGGGTTTTGGAGTTGCAAACTCTTGATTCTTCTCCTTTTTTGGTGTTCCACAGAGACAAGTTGTCTCTATGTAAGAACCCTTCATTTTTGCCTAAAGTGGCTTTTGAAAATAATCTTAACAGTTCTATACACTTCCCTGTTTTTCCCCAATTTCTCCAACAAAGGTGAATATTATTCTGCATTGTTTGGACATGCATAGGCCACGCAGATTTTATTTGGACCATACCAAGGCCTTTGGAAAATCCAGTCAGTTATTTGTGTCATTTTCAAAGTACAGGCTGGGTTCACCTGTGTCTAAAGTGATTTTATCCAAGTAGCTATCCGACTGTATTTTGTTTGCATATTCTTTGAAAGCTAAGATCCTTCCATACAAACCTAAGAGTCATTCTACCAGGGCTATGGCTACTTCTGCAGCTTTCTTTTCTAGAGTATCATTAGATGAAGTTTGTCTAGCTGTGACTTAGATGGACTATCACACTTTTGTGTCACATTGTAAGCTGGGATTCGGTTATCACACGTTTGTGTTGCATTGTAATGTGGGTATTCAATCAAGAGCCAATTTGGTTCAGCTGTGTTGCAGAATATCACACAGGTTGAAGCCAGATGGAGCAGACAACACTGGATACAAAAGTTACGTACTTATCATGACAGATCCATGTTGTCTGTCTTTGGTTCAACCCCCCCCCCCCCCCACTTGCCCTCACATTGGCTTGCTATGGCAAAATTCCCTACCTGAGATGGCCAGACAGTGGAGATCACCTGTTCTTTATCCATGGAATCCTGCTTCCTCCTGGATTAGGGAAGTTTATTGTAAGTTGGAGGCAGCTTACATGGGTCAAACTCTATCTAAGGAGTAGGGTGGGGAGTGGGGGATTGTAAGTTAGGGAGGCACAGCCTGACAGGTTTGAGGTCTGAAGGAGCTGTCTGGTGTCAGATCCGAGTCAAATCCGATAGCAGGTTGTACCAGATGGAGACAGACAATACTGATCTGTCATTATGGTACATAACTTTCATTTTATGAGCATAATAGCACACTTGGAAGAATTAAAACAAAGATTACATTATAGCCCCAAGTCATTTGATATAGCCTCTTAGTAACTACGTAGTATGTACTTGCTTTCAATGTTCTTCTGATGAAATAGCTTGATATGTATATTATGCTAGTATAAGCTGTGCTTCATCAGCTGTTTACAGTCTTTGCTTAGGCTTGCACACGTTGTTTAGAGTATTCTTTAACCAATTAGCTTCATTTTGTAATTACATGAGACGCTGCACATATGGTATACTCTATTGCTGTTGTACATGTTTTTTTTTCTGTGTTGTTCACCTTTAGTAAAGGAATATTATGATTCAAATTGTTTTGTGTTCCAGAATTCAGCTAAGTAACCCCTCTCTCTCTCTATATATATATATATATATATATTTTTTTTTTTTTTTTTTTTGTATGTGTATGTATATATATATATATATATATATATACACACACACATACATACATGTATATATATATATATATATATATATATGTACATATGTATATATATGTGTGTGTGTGTGTGTGTGTATATATATATATATATATATATCTATATATATATATATATATATATATATATATATATATATAGATTCATTTTAGAACATCAAAAGCCCATAACATTGAAATATAAAATATTGAGACCAAAATCTTGAAAATTCAAAACATTGAATCCCATAACACTGAAAAAACATAGGAAAGCAGCATATACAATATTCCAGCACAACTACATACAGAAACAAAAAATAAACCATATTACACTTCTTCAAATATCAGCAGGTAAAGGTGATAAAGGATAATGAGGGAAACATACTCACAAGCGAGGAGAGTGTGTTGAGGAGATGGAAAGAGTACTTTGAGGGATTGATGAATGAAGAGAATGAGAGGGAGAGAAGGTTGGATGATGTAGGGATAGTAAATCATGAAGTACAATGGATTAGCAAGGAGGAAGTAAGGATAGCTATGAAGAGAATGAAAAATGGAAAGGCTGTAGGCCCAGATGACATACCTGTGGAAGCATGGAGGTGTTTAGGTGAAATGGCAGTGGAGTTTTTAACCAGATTGTTTAATGAAATCTTGGAAAGTGAGAGGATGCCTGAGGAATGGAGAAAAAGTGTTTTGGTACCGATTTTTAAGAATAAGGGTGATGTGCAGAGCTGTAGTAACTACAGAGGGACAAATTGATCAGTCACAGCATGAAGTTATGGGAAAGAGTAGTGGAAGCAAGGTTAAGAAGGGATGTGATGATTAGTGATCAGCAGTATGGTTTCATGCCAGGAAAGAGCACTACAGATGCGATCTTTGCTCTTAGAGTGTTGATGGAGAAGTAGAGAGAATGTCGAAAGGAGTTGCATTGTGTTTTTGTAGACTTAGAGAAAGCATATGACAGGGTGCCTAGAGAAGAGTTGTGGTATTGTATGAGGAAGTCAGGAGTGTCAGAAAAGTATGTAAGAGTGGTACAGGATATGTACGAGGGTAGTGTGACAGCGGTGAGGTCTGGTGGGAGTGACGGATGCGTTTAAGGTGGAGGTGGGGTTACATCAAGGATCAGCTCTGAGCCCTTTCTTATTTGCAGTGGTGATGGACAGGTTGACAGACGAGATCAGACAGGAGTCCCCATGGACTATGATGTTTGCAGATGACATTGTGATATGTAGTGAGAGTAGGGAACAGGTGGAGGAGACCCTGGAGATGGAGATATGCTCTAGAGAGAAGAGGAATGAAGGTCAGCAGGACTAAGACAGAATATATGTGTGTGAATGAGAGGGAGGATAGAGGAATGGTGAGGATGCAAGGAGTAGAGGTGGCGAAGGTGGATGAGTTTAAATACTT